>NW_022103914.1:9429467-9443242 GCF_000313985.2 Echinops telfairi
ATCTTCTTCCACAGGAACAGCTAGTGAGTTTGAACCACTGATCTTGTGGCTTGCAATCTAATACTCTCACAACAGCTGTCTTTTAATTACTGTATTGAGATCATTTCATACTTTACATGAACTGCCTCTGTGGGTTCTGAGGCTGTAAATCTTCACAGGAGCAAAAAACTGGTCTTTTTCCAGAGGAGCAGCTAGTGAGTTTGAACCATTGACCTTGTGGCTTTCAATCTAATATGCTCACAATAGCTATCTTTTAATTACTGTATTGAGATCATTTCATACTTTACATGATTATTGATATGCTTCGACATTTAGTTGCCATTTTAGTTGGTTGTTTTCTATCAACTCTTTCAGTATTTACTTTCTTTTCCCCTGCCGTTCAACAAGACAAACAGTTCTTAGAATTACCTGTGGTTTATTTATAGTCTTTTCGAATGCATCAATTAGGATATAGTTTAGTGATTGTTCCAAGTGTTACCTGATGCACGTACATAACTCATCACAATCTACAGGTATTGCTTTACCAGTTGTAGTGAAATTTAGGAAGGTTACCAAACCTTCCTTGCTTATGACAGAATTGTGTTAAACATTTCTTCTACATAAGTTTAGAAACACATTAAAGAGTCTTACACCTTTTGCCCCATTGGTCAAACATAATTTTAAAAACAAGGGAAGAAGAACAGTCTATACTGCCTTTATCTATATTTTCATTTACCATGTTTTTTCTTCCTTTCTGATGCTTCAAGTTTCCTTTGCTCATTTCCCCTTTCTCTTTGCAAACTTTACTTTGTCCATTCTCTAGTACAGGTCTGCTGCCAACAAATTCTCTTAGCTTTTCTTCATCTGAGAAGGAATTCACTTCCATCTCATGCCTGGGGGCTGTTTTCACGGTGGTACGCAGGATCCTGTGCTGGCAGCTCTTTTCGTTCAGTACTACAATGTTGCTCCCTTCCTCCGGTGGGAGGGAGCCCCACAGGCGGATGAGCTGTGCACTCCTCTGCGGTTGGAGGCGCAGCCCTGTTTCGGGCTGCCATCAGGGGGTTTTCTTTGCTGCAGGCTTTCAGAAGTTGAGATCACTTGCTGTAGATGTGTTTCAGTTTATCATCTTTTGGGGGGGGGTCCCCTTAACTTCTCCAATCTGTAGTTTTATGCCTTTTCCTAAATTTGGGACATTTTAAGTCAGATTTTCTTTGAGGACTTTTTCAGCCCCAATGTCTTTTTTTCCTCTCCTGGATGGACTTCAGTGACACAAATGTTAGATGACGCCGATTCCTGAGGTTAGGTTCTTGCTTTTGTATTTTATCTAGTTTCTCTTTGTACTTCAAATTGGGCAGTTTTATTCTTCTGATTTCCACTTCAGCGCTTCTTTTCTGGGTGTATCTCGATCGTATTGTTTAGCCCAGTCATGGAGTTTTATTTCAGTTATTGTATGTTTCAGTTTTTAAGTTTCCACTTGGTTCTACTTTATAGCTTCGACTTCTTGGCTGACACTTCATCTTTTACATTGGCTATCGGTGGGCTGGCTTGCCAGCGCTTGGGAAAACGTTGCCATCGGTTGATTATCTTTGATCAACCTGAGAGCTTGGTCTAAGAAGTTCTTGAGTCTTGGTTATAATATGTGAGTTTCTTTCTTCTTCAGTTGAAACCTGGGCATTTTAGGTCTTCTGAAACTCTGGGTCTTATTTAAAACATCCGGGCTGGTTTCCTCTGAGACTTCCTTATAGAGAAAAGCACCTCATTAACGGGCAGTTTGGGGCGGAAGTCAGGCTCTTGATTCCATCTCCATAGACACCATAGACACGGGGAAGCACATCACTACTGGGCGGAGCTGTGGGGTTCTGGATTTCTATTGGACCACTATGAATACCTTTGTGGACTCTTCACATGACCTCCATGATGCCATAGGGGAGGCCCTGCATGGGAGTGGATGTGTAGGCTCCCCACGTGTTCTTCACTGAAACCACAAGTATAGGGATGAAAGCGTCAGCACCCTACTTGGCCTTCTCCTGCATTATCCTGCAGTAGGGGGACATTTGGGATGCTTCCTTACAACCCAGCAATTTTGGAAGTCTAGGATAACTACTTGCTGGCAAGGGTTGGGTTAAAACCACACATTGTCCGGTGCTGTTCAGCTACAATAGAGCAGCTATTGCCTATAGGGACATATTGTCTGAAAATGACATTCACCTGTTTACCTGGAGAACAAAGCAGTCTTGGATCACATGTGACCCCCCACCCCACCCCCCAAAAGAGAGAGAGTAAGTGCATGTGTTGGTGGCATTACGAACTATCAATATAACTTTTGTGTGTAAGTTCTGAAAAGAGCACCATATTAAGTGCTTTTGTGACTTCCTAGGCTGCCCCTATCTGCTTATTCAGCCAGAGAGAACAAGCGCTTTTATTTGTTTTCTTTGTACCTATTGGTCTTTCCAGGCTACTGCCTTCTTCCTCTCCAGGCCTGTGGTACACGAGGCAAAAAAGGTGACCAGAAACTTTACCCCTATGTCTTCTTGATTCCTGAGGTTCAGAGTCACCTACTGTGGTAGTTACATAACCTCCTGTCAACTTGAGCAAAGGGGTGGAGTCTATCCTGTCAATCAGGTTGCAGCTTGATGACCTTATTTGGAGGCACAAAGGAGATCAATAGCTCCCTGGAAAATAGACCCAGTCTCTCTGCCTCCCCTTTCCTGCTATTGGACACTCAAAGAGCTAGAGGAGCCACGTGGAGACCCATGCCAGTGTTGAGATGCTTCCGCTGTCACTGGATCCACAAGACTTTCTACCCACTGGCCTGTAATCTTCCTGCATTCAGCATCATTGCATGTGCTGCATGAGTCTAACGAGGAATTTATGGACTAATATCGGACATATGGGCTAATATTGGACTTATGAACTTGACCTGGACTGGGCTGGGATGTTTTCTTAATATACAATTACTCTTGGCTATAAAACTCTCTCTTACACACATGAGTGTCAATAAATTTGTTTCTCTAGTTGATCCGGACTAACACAGCTACCTTCTCCACCATGCAGTCTTCTTACGTTTGTTCTATAGAAAATAATAAAGAATTTTAGCTAAAATTCTTGGAAGGAATAGAAAAAAACATTGCTGCCCTCTGTTCCTAGTTGCAGCAGTCTCATGCACTTTAAACAATTTAGTCTGACTTTAGTTAAAGATATACTTTATTTTACTTTATAATTATGAAAAGCACAGAAAAGTATAGAGAAATAACTAGATGTCACACATGGTTTAGAGCTTTTATAGCCTCGTGGGTTATGTGCATTGGGTTGCTAACTACAAGGTCAGCAGTTTGAACTCACCACTGTTCCTCAGGAGGAAGATGAGGCTGTCTGCTCCTGTAAAGACACGCGGCCTCAGAAAACCCAAAGAGGGCCATTCTACTCTGTCCTATAGGCTTGCTCTAAGTTAGTATTGACTCTTGGCAGTACGTTTTCAGTACTTTTGGCAGTAAGAATTGTTGATATTTGGTGGATTTATTTTCTAGATTTTGGGGAGTTTTTTTGGACTATGCATTCCACCTTCAAAATTATTGGACTAAAACTGTATTGCTCCTTTTCACTTAATGCACTATAAATATTTGCCTGTGTCCTTAAACACTCACTGTTGACATTTTGTGAAACATTTGTAAGTTGTGTAGTCAGTTCCCTAAAGCACTGAGATCACTGGGCATGTTCTTTCTGGTGCATGTGCCTGTTACATTTTTTGGTGTTTTAAAATACCGTATTTAAAAGAATTATGCTTTTTAATTTATGAAAGATGGGTTCCTAGAAATAATAATTTTTATTGTGGACCCCTAAATGCTGAGCATTTCTACACTCTTGATACATATGCTACCAAAATGCTTACCAGAACGTTTTTGCCATTTTCTGAAGAATTCTACCAGCTTAGTACAAGAATACTCCTGTAATTGTCTTCTGGTCAGCCTTTATACTTGCCAAAATGACAAATTTTTAATTTTACAATTGCCTCATTTGACTAAGGCCCACACAGGGAAGGGACTTATTCAAAACCATTCAAAATTCAGTGTAATTCAATTTGCTAAAAGCCTATAAGTTTCTATGCTGGTGGCTAAGATACTAACATGAATACAGAGATGCAATAGACATTTTCCCGTGTCACAGAAACTCAGAGTCTAGAAGCAGTGTTGGCTAATATGTACTGAACCCCTCCATGCATAATCCATTGTGTAATCACTTCACATGCATCAAATTTAATTGTCACGACAGCCTGAGGAGGCAGTTACCACTGTAATCCTCATTTGACAGAGGACGTATTATTTACCCAAAGTGATAAGAGTCTTCTTCATGATACAGGTTGACAATTCCCCAGCACTAATATGGCTAAGAATCAGCTGAAATGATGCCCTGCAAATACCCAGGTCCTGAGAACTTCTGGGAAGTGGCCTAGGGACCTGCAGTTTGAGAAGTGCCCATGTGATTATGATGTACTTGAGCCCTCATTTTTCTCTCCTCTACCCCTACTTCCTGGCCTGTCTCCCCGACCTTTCTCCCTCCTTCTATGCCTTTATCATTTATTGAGCACTCACTATGCAAGGCTTTGTTCTCAGCAACAGATGCATGAAGACAGTCCTTGGGCTCAACATCCAGCGAATGATAGATTACAGTGGACTAAGAGCCAGTGTATGCATGTGTGGTGACTGCTGCTGCTGCAAAAAAAAGAAATCAAAGCATCTAGATCAGTGGTTCTCCACCTGTGGGTTGTGACCCCTTTGGGGGTCACCCAATTCATAACAGTAGCAAAATTACAGTTATGAAGTAGTAACAAAAATAATTTTATGGTTGGGGGTTCCCACAATGTGCAGAACTCTGTGAGGAAGGTTGAGAACCACTGATCTAGATGAATGATATGAAGGATTTACCAGGAGGCCCAGATAAGAAGGATGTTCTAGGTCAGGAGGCACAATGTACCAGGGTAATGAGATGTAAAGTGCAAAGTACAGTCCATTTAAAGAACTGGATGTAGTCTGATCAAGCTGGCATGAACGCAAGATGTCTATGTGTGTGGCTGAATGGACAGAGAGTTGAGGCTAAATAGATAGTGTGGGGAAAATCAGAAAGAACTTAATATACCTTCTTAAAGGGATTTAGGAGTTAGTTTGGGACTATCTGGATGTTAGCATTGGAAGTTCCACACTGTTAGAAAATCCTCAGTTGTGAGGATTTTGGGGCAGTGGTCAATTAGGGAGTGAATTGAAATCCAGTGTAAGTTTTAGGAAGCCCACTCTGTAGCAATGCACACAATATTTTAGACCGAGGCAGAATTGAAGATGGTGGTGTTTGCTTGCAGTGATTCCAACAAAAAATAGCACAAGCTGTACATGGATGGGGTGGAGAAGACCCATTGCAGAGTTAGGAAGTTGGGGAAATGAGAAAGATAATGTTAAAGGAAATTTCTAAAATTTTGAGTTGTGCAAATGAATGTGTGGAGGTGCGGGTGGTAATTTGGGGAACGAAGAGAAGTCAGTTAATGAGTTGCATTCTGAAATTGTGGTTGATTTTGATTTCGGAAACTTTATAGAGAATGTGTCATTTAGATCATACTTTTTAAGAGTGCTAGGATTCCTGCCCCAGCCCACCACACTGGGAAAGGAGGCAATGAGGTAAAGGCAGGCATTTGAAAAAACAAAAACAAATCAACCAAGTAACAAACAAACCTACACTGCTTGTATAAGGTATAGAGGTAGGAAAGCGTAAGATGAGTAGTTATCAGACATACTGGTTTTAGGTGCAATGATTCCAAATAAGATTATTCAAGATCTCCTAATCAGACTAGGGGAAATTAACAAAGGGAAAAGTTTTGTTTGGCTACAAATATAGGACAAGACAAGGCTTCCTGACTGGCGTTCCATCTATGACACGGGGGTGGCATACCTGGATAAATTACACGTGTGTTTCCAGAGAAGTTGAGTTATTGATCCCATCCAGCCTCAAGCTGCCCCATTCATTTACCTGATTGGCAATGTAGGCATATAATTTTTCTATGAGTACTTTATATAAAAATATTCAGAATCAATCTCTTCTTTAGTGTGGTTAGAGCCAAGAACTTCAAGCAACATAAAACTATAGCCACAGTTTTGTTAGCGTATAAAACAATGGGGTAAAAAGTTGACAGCGACCATTTTAGCTAGGTCTCACTACTCCCCTGTGAAATAAATGTTGTTACTTTTAAGACAAAGATGAGAATGGAAAGGTGCTTGCCTGTGCTCTGTGGGTAACCTCTGAAGTCAGTGGGGGAGTCGCCACTAGGATACGTTTTCTGGCCGAGTGAATGCCCCTTCCGTAAAACATCATGAACCAGAAAAAGTGCTAGATTAAAAAAAATAAGCAAGAAAATAATGGAGATTCTATGAGAGTATGTGACAATTCTCCCCTTTCTTTTATTGAGAAATAAATGATAAGAGTGCACACCGTATGTATTGCTGTTTGATGGATAATGATAAGCGGAATGCTCATTAGTAGTCATCAACATTAAGAAATAGAATAATGCCAAACCAGTTTGGAAGAACCAGTTGTAGTGAACATAAGTGAGCTCATTGGTGACATCGGAATGTAGCTTGAATATTAGATGAGATAAAAATCCACTGCCCTGGAAAAAAGGGAGGCTAATTAAAGAAGAATTGCAAAATAGCATTTACAGTATTGTTTCATTGTGTTGAAAGGACAAGCAAGCTGAGTGTGTACGAGCTGATTAGCAGCTGCTATCATTGTGTGGCAGGAATGGAACGTTTTCATTTATTTTCTTACTTTTAAAATGTGCATATATTGTTTCTGGAATAATAAAGTTATTGAATAGAACCCAAGGGGAGAGGATGCCTAGTATTATGTTCCTAATGAAATATTTTGGCCTAGTTTCAATCCAGCCCCTGGTGACCCAGACTGTGTGCTACAAGCTACTGGGTCTCTAGACTCTATCCTATTGAGACACACAGCATCCTTCATAGGCCACATCAGGAGGATTCGATGTGGAAACCCCACTCAGTGAACTGGGCTTTACTTCAAACTCACCTGTCCCAGGTTTGAGGACCCGACGTACTCCCTTGGATTTAAGACTGAGATACCCTGGTGTGAGAAGAAACAGATAATTGCTATCTTAAGTTTATGGAATTGACAGTCACCGGACTTACGTTTGGATCTCTTACTTTAAGGGTACCCAATGAAGGTAGCCCTGGACTACCATATATTTCCTGTTTCAATAGCCTCCTTGCTTTCTTAGGACAGGTATTAATCTGGTAGGCATGGTTCTGCCTTTGTGAATGAGTTTTATTGAAAGTTTTATCTTACCAACCCCCATTGTTCATGTAGTGTCCAATCACTTAGGAATTTAATCCGTACAAGTCAACAATTCAAGTACTGTGGTCTGAAGCTCGCCTATACTTTTATAATTTCCATTTCTCAACAATGGTTTAAATTCCATACCATTGCCTAAACTAATGACACAATCAATGCTTTCCTTTCTTCTTCTACAACAATGCTTGCAACCTGTGGGCCACTGGCCCTTGCTCATTTCTCAGCATTATTGCCATGGGATCCAAGGATTCATAGGATCAGCAAACAGAAATGTTATCTCCAGGAGCAAAAGTAGACTTTCATTATGTGAGAATATGTGAGATAGTTTGAAAAATCATCTACATGTGCAAAAACATTGTGTTCTGTGTCACGGAATCAGTTCTGACTCATAGCAACTCATGGGATGGAGGAGTCTTTTTTCCAGGCAAGAACGCACCTGACTAAGGAAGACCCAAGAGGGTTTGGGGCATTTGCATTATGGTGCTGATGAAAAATATTGAACGTGCCACGGACTGGCAAAAGAACAACCAAATCGGTCTTAGTGAAAGTACCGCTAGACTGGTCCTTGGAGGCAAGAATGGTGAGTGTATGTCTCGTGTACTTTGGACACGTTGTCAGGAGAGACCAGTCCCTGGAAAAGGATATCAGGCTTGGGAAAGTAGAAGATCATCGAAAAGAGGCTGACCCTCAAGAAGAGGGCTTGGCAGAGTAGCTGCAATGATATAACAGCAATTTGTGAGGGTGGATCAGAACCACGCAGTGCTTTGCTCCGTGGTACATGGGGTTGCCCTGCATCAGAACTGACCTGAAGGCACCTAACAGCCGCAATAGCATTGATGGGAGCAGATCACAGGAGCCACGGGGTGGATTTGAACCACTGACCTTTTGGTTAGAGCCGAGTGCATAATCATCCCACCACCAGGTCTCCTTGAAAAACGTCCCACCAGTTGGATAAATAACTTAAAAACCCATTTGATAGGTCTCTAGGTCAGAAGGTTCCCTTTCAGAGTTTCCTTTGGGACCAGCTCTAACTACAATTCACCCCTGTTTGCCCTTCCTTGTTCAACCTTGAGGTGACCTTTCATTTGACTTCTGTAATGATTGGTCTTCTTTTTCTCCCCCTGTCACTTCTCAGTGTACACATTCCAGAGCAGTCTTTCTGACATTTTTACGACTTAATATATACTCGTATTTTGATGCTTTCCACTCTCATACAGAGCTACTGTCCCAGACACTTATAGGGCCAATTCCACCGTGTCCTATAGGGTTGTCATGAGTCAGAATCGATTTGATGGCATCTGGGGGTGGGTTTTGGGTTTGCTGTATTGTATTTGTAAGAAGTATTCACAGATGTTTAAAGTACTTTCAAGCTTTCACAGTTTTTTGCTAATTTTCATAAATATGCTCATAAATAGCAGACAGGTCAGGTTGGTGGTTCAAGCCCACCAGCAGGGAACCGGAGAAAGATAAAACCATGTGCTTCCACGAAGACGCGCACCCTTTAGAACTCTGTGGGATGCTTCTGCTCTGCGTGGTCACTCTACGTTGGAATTAACCCAATGGCAGTGGGTATGTTGACTTAACGAAGCATTCACAGTTTCGACATTCTACATGCACCATTTAGTGAAGTGAATTTATGCTCATCGTGTTGAAAGCACACACTTTCGATGTTAAAGCAATCTGTAAATCAAATAGCAGTGGGGTTTTCCTGCGTGTGTATGTCAGCACACAGGTGCCAGTACAGGTTTAGGGGGAGGGGATGAGAACTAGGACTCCCACCACCTGAACTCTTCAAATGGCACTTAACTTAATAGGGTCATCTATGGTGGCCATGTTTGATCTCGCTGTCTACCAGCATGGCAATATTCCAATCTCTTTCCTTAGGTTGAGATCCCTGTCATATAATCTTAATAGCACATGGCATGATCATTAGCAGTACTGTCTGGAAAGTGGAACGGGCTGCCCCCATGAAATGGAGTCTCAGTGGAACTATGGGAGTCAGGAGGGCACGTGGTAGAGGTGTTGTGGAAGGAACATGGGAATTAATCTCCTTTATTTTCCAAATCGTATGGGAGGTGACAAATATTATCTGGGGATAAAGACAAGTAATCTTTCTTCGTGTTAAAATTTCTTGTCAAGAGCAATTCTCCATGGACCTCTGAGCAGTGCTTTTCCTGAGCTCCCTGTCGCTTAATCTCTCCATTTGAGAACTCTGTTAAGAATGTCCCTGAAAAATGATAAGTTTACTGGGCATTTATCAGCTGCTGGCCTTCTGTGATAGGAGTCCTGGTGGCATAGTGGTTATGTGTTGTGCTGCGATTCCCTTGGTCAGTAGTTCAAAACCGCCAGCTGCTCCTTGGGATGAAGACAGAGTTTTCTACGTCTGTAAAGACTTACGGTCTCAGAAACTCACCAGGGCAGTTCTACCCTGTCCTATGGGGTCACTATGAGTTACCATCGACTTGATAGCAGTGATGTGGTTTTTTGGGGGGTGGGGGTGGGGGAGGGTCATCTATGGTGGCCATGTTTGATCTCGCTGTCTACCAGCATGGCAATATTCCAATCTCTTTCCTTAGGTTGAGATCCCTGTCATATAATTGGAAACATTTATTCACCCAAGAAATATTGGGGGCCTACTACATGCCAGACAATTTTCCAAGTATCAGGGATTTCACAATGAGTAAGATAGGTCAGTGATCTGCTCTTGTGAAACTTACGTTCAAACTGCTGTTAGTTGTTCGGTGCTATCCAGTAGGCTGCACCTTATGCACAGCAGAACTAAACATCGCATGGTCCCTTGCCAGCCTCACAATCATTCCTAGGCCTGAGCCCATTATTGCGGCCACTGTGTCAGCCCATCTCATCGAGGTCTTTCCTCTTTTTTGCTGCCCCTCCACTGTACCAAACATGATGTCCTTCTCCAGGGACTGGTCTCTTCTGAAACGATGTCCAAAGTATGTAAGACGAAGTCTTGCCATCCTTACCTCTAAGGAGCACTCTGGCCTTACTTCTTCCAACACAGATCCGTTTGTCTGTTAGCAGTCCATGGTACTTTCCATACCCTTCTCCAGCACCACAACTCAAATATATCGATTCTTCTTCTGTCTTCCTTCTTCAATGTCCAACTGTCACATGCATATGATGCGATGGAGAACACCATGACTTAGTCCTCAGGTAGCATCCTTGCTCTTCAATACTCAAAAGAGGCCCTGTGCAATGGATTGACCTAATGCAATATGTCGTTTGAGCTATTGACTACTACTTCCATGAGCATTGGCTGTGGTTATAAGCAAGACAAAATCCTTGACAGCGTCAACCTTTTCTCCATTTGTCATGATGTTACCGATTGATCCAGTTGTGAGCATTTCAGTCTTTCTTACATTGAATTGTAATCCATTCTGCAGGCTACAATCTTTGATCTTTATCAGTAAGGATTTCAATTCCTCCACCCTTTCAGCAAGCAAGCTTGTGTTATCTGCATACCACAGGTTGTTAGTAAACCTTCCTCCAATCCTGATGCCACATTCTTTTTCATAGAATCCAGTGTGATAGTCTGGGTACTTTAGAGAAACAAAGCCACAGAAACTCGTGTATGAGAGAGAGTTTTATATAAAGGGTAAGTGCACATCAAGAAAATATCCCAACCCAGTGCTGCCCAAGCCCACAAGTCCAACATTAACCCATATGTCCGACACCAATCCATAAAGTCCTCCTCCATCTCACAAAACACACGCAATGATGCCGACTGCAGGAGGAAAGCCAAATCAGTGAACGTGTAAGCATCTCAATGCTGGCAGGGGTCTCCATACGGGTGCTCCAGCACCCAGGGCTGCATCAGGGTAGGTCAATGTGACTTCTCCTCAAGGATGTATTGCAGGAAGTGAGCCTTGCCAGCTGAAGCAGGGAACTGGTTAAGGCAGCTGCACCCTGGTCCGACCATCACAAAGCAAGAGACCCGAGAACTCGAAAGGTGAGACTCACCCAGCCACTTATCCCTCCGCCCTTCAATTAACCCCACCTGTGTTTATTATTGGCCAGGTTGGCACAATAAACTAACTACCTCATCCAGATTCTCTGGTTATTTAATTAGCATGCAGAATGAACAAATATGGTGAGAGGATATAACTTTGATGTACATCTTTCCTGATTTAAAACCAGGCAGTATTCCCCTGTTCTATTTGCATAACTACCTCTTGATCCATATGCAAGTTCCTCATGAGCACAATGAATTGTTCTGGAATTTCCATTCTTCTCAAGGTTATCCACAGTGTATGGTCCACACAGTCAAATGCCTGAGCATGGTGAATGAAACACAAGGAAACATCTTTCTGATATTCTCTGCTTTGAGCCAAGATCCAGCTAACATTAGCACTGATACCCCTTGTTCTACAACCTCTTGTGCATCTTGCCTGAACTTCTGGCAGCTCCCTCTTAATGTACTGCTTCAAGCATTGTTGGAAGATCTTCAGCAAAATTTTACTTGTGTGCAATATCAATAATATTTTTCTATAGTTTTAGCTTTCTGTTCGGTCACCTTTCTTTGGAATGAGTACAAATATGGATCTCTTCCAGTCAGTAAGCCAAGTAACTGTTTTCGATATTTCCTGGCATAAATGAGTGGGTGCTTCCAGTAGTCTTTTAGCTTACTGAAACATTAAAGTTGGTATTCTGTCAATTCCTGGAGTCTTGTATTTGGCTAATGCATTCAGTGCAGTTTGAACTTCTTCTTTCAGAACCACTGGTTCTTGCTCATGTGGTACCTCCTGAAATTGTGGACTGTCGATCAGTTCTTTTTGGTACAATGACTCTGTGTAGTCTCACTATCTTCTCTTGAATTTTCCTGCATCATTCAATATTTTGCCCATAGAATCTTTCAAGATTGCAATCGAGGCTTGCATTTTTTCAGTTTTAGATATGCTGAATGTGTTCTTTTCTTTTGGCTTTCGAATTCCAGATTCTTGAATATTTTGCCATAACATTAGGTTTTGTCTTCTCCAGCTGCCCCTTGAAATTTTCTTTACAGTTCCTTGACGTCACCCTTTCTTCCATGTGCCTTAGCTACTCTACGATTACAAGCACGTTTCAATCTCTCCTGAAATCCAATTTGATCTTTTCTTTCTTTCCTGTCTTTTTAATGACCTTTTGCCTTTTTTATGAGTGATCATCTTGATGTCCTCCCACAGTGCACCAGGTCTTCCGTCATCAGCATTCAATGAATCAAATCTGTTCTTGAGGTGTTATCAAAATTCAGGTGGGATACACTCAAGGTCGTATTTTACCTCTTTGGGGCTTATTTTCATTTTCTTCAACTTTATCCTGAACTTACATATGAGCAATTGATGGCCTGTTCCACGGTCAGCGCCTGGTCTGGTTGTAGCTGCTGATTGTGAGCTACTCTGTTGTGTCTTCCCACAGAGGTAGTCAGTTTGAGTTCTGTGTAGATATTCTGGAGAATTCCATGTGTTTAATCACTTTTTGTGTTGTTAGAAAAAAGTATTTGCTATGAACAAGTCATTTGTTTTGCAAAATTCTGTCATGTCATCTCCAGTTTCCCTTTTACCATCAAGTCCATATTTTCCAACTATTGTGCCTTCCTCTTTGTTTTAAACTTTTGCAAATCCAATCACCAATAGCTATCAATGCATCTAGATTGCACATTTGATCAATTCCCCTCGGAAGTTGATTGAATTCTTCAATCTCTTCATCACTAGCTTTTGTGATTGGTGCATAAATTGGAACAATAGTAGTACTGTTGGATTTTCTTGAAGGAGGATAAATATAATCCAATCACAGGTAGCATTGTACTTCATGATGGATTTAGCAAGATACTATCTGACAATGAATGCCACTCCATTCCTCTTGATTGTGCTATTCCAGGCATAGTCAATCATATGATTTTCTCATTCAAAATGGCCAACACTAGTCCATTTTCGATCACTAGTGCCTAGAATACCAATCTTCATGCTTTTCATTTCATTTTCGATCGCTTTTGATTTTCCTAAATTTATATTTTGCACATTACATGTTCTGATTATTAGAAGATTTTTTGCAGTTGTTTCCCTTTACTTTGATGATCAGCAAAGGAAGATCCCTGAGTTCCACTCCCACACACTTTCCCCAACTCACATCACCATGGTGGGCTCCCCTCACATCAGCTACTCTCCAGTCCCATTTCAAGTGTCCTCAGACTCGAGGGGTTCACTGTTCAGCAGTATCTTTGACAATGCTCTATCTCATTCTGCCACACTCAAGTAGGTGATCATAAAAAAATAAACAAATCAGAAAATTAGCAGATAGAGATAAGAGCTCATGGAGATGGAAAATACGGTGGTGTGCTAAAGAGCAACAGGGAAGCTACTGTAGACTGTGTGGCTTGGGAAACAGATCTGAATGATAAGCAAAGCCAAGCGTGTCTCAGTGTCAAATTTCTCTCATAACAATAGCAA
>NW_022103914.1:9443629-9449728 GCF_000313985.2 Echinops telfairi
ACTCCTGGATTTCCCTTCTCCTTCCCAGGGATCACCATTGAAGAACACCTTCCCATTGGTTGCTCCATTTCATTTTCATACCAGTTCTTTGACCTGGGCATTACCAAACATCGTTTGTAAGAAGGAAAAAAAGTAAGTGCCAGATTTTTGTTATTAGTTGCTGCCACACTGATTGCAATCACAGCGTCCCCGCGTGTGTCAGTAGATCTGTGCTCAGAGGGTTTTTAAGGCTGTGACCTTTTGGAAGCAGTTGTTGTTGTTGTTGTTGTTGTTGTTGTTGTTAGGTTCCTTTGACTCAGCTCCTACTCATATTGCCCCTTCTTACAATAGAACAAAACACCGCCAAGTCCTGCGTCATCCTCAAGATTGTTCTTATGTGTGAGCCCATTACTGCAGCTACTGTGCCAATCCACCCAATCCATGGCCTCCCGTTGGCAAACTTGGGTGAGTTCAAACTGCCAACCTTTTGGCTAGTAGTCCAATGCTTATCCAGGGCTTGTAACCCCAATGATGTTCCTTTCGATGCATTGTTTTTTCTCCCAGGCCACACTGTGTTGGGTCTTTGTACCGTGATGAAGGCAGTTTGCCTGGATGGAGAGAGCCCCAGTTATTGACCTGTGTGTGCTCCTTTCCGACCTGACCTTTCCTAGACACAGCTTCATTAGCCAAGGCCGTTTTAATTTTAGCACCCCACAAAGATCTAGAGAGAGATTAGGATACTCCCTATAAAAATGGCTGTCTGGAGGCCGCTGGCCTCTTTCCTCTCCCTCTGCAGTTTGAAGCAAGTGGAAACCTGTTTCAGGGAACCCTACAAACTTGTCAGGGCACCACAGGCATTACGTATTTCAGATGTGAACGATCAGCAGGAGTTCACACTCCCCAGTACCACACCTTGCCCTAGAAGCCCATCAGAGGTGGGGAGGAGGCAGTGGGTTTGTGTGAGGCACCCTGATTGGGTGGGATGAATTTCAAGTCAGGAGGACCTGGCTTTGCTTCCTGCCAACTGAGTGACTCTGTGTACATTTCTTGAACTTCCTTATTTGTGACCCACGGCTAGTTTCACGTTCCTTCTAGGGCTGTGAGAAAGGAAGGAACATAGATTCTGGGTAAGACTCCTCCTGGAATGGATTGAGAAGTGAATTGTCACACAGTGTTTCCATGAGCTCCAGCCCAAGTCTGGGTGGACAATTACCCACAGAGCATGTGTCACCACCCTGCCTGTCACTGACTGGTGTGGGAGGTTGCTTTCCTGCCAGTCAACTGGTGTGACAAGGAGGCATTCCTATAACCCAGGCTATAAGCATTCTGGGCTAAGAAAAGAACACTGACTGGGAAAAAGAAATTGAAGCCTGTCCGTCAACCTTTGTTCCACCCCCTGTAGCACAGGACTTGCACTTGCTTTCATAAGCCAACTGCCATTCAGCTAAAATGGCCCGGACGCTCTAGCTTTAGGGTAGCCATGGGTGGTTGAGGTAGTTAGTTTATTGTGCCAACCTGGCCGATAAACACATGTGAGGTTAATTGAAGGGCGGAGGGATAAATGGCTCGGTGAGCCTCGCCTTTCGAGTTCTCTGGTCTCTTGCTTTCTGATGGTCATACCAGGGTGCAGCTGCCTTAGCCAGTTCCCTGCTTCAGCTGGCAAGGCTCACTGCCTGCAGGACATCCCCAAGGAGAAGCCACATGGACCTTCCCTGATGCAGCCGTGGGTGCTGGAGCAGCCGTGTGGAGACCCCTGCCAATGCTGAGATGCTTACACGTTCATGAATTCAACTTTCTTCCTGCAGTCGGCATCATTGCATCTGTTTTGTGAGATGGAGGAGGACTTTGTGGATTGGTGTTGGACATATGGGTTAATGGGTTAATGTTGGACTTGTGGGCTTGGGCAGCACTGGCTTGGGATGTTTTCTTGATGTGCACTTAACCTTTATATAAAGCTCTCTCTTTTTTTTGTTTTGTTTATTATTTTGTTTTGTTTTGTTTATTTTTTTAACATTTTATTAGGGGCTCATACAACTGTTATCCCAATCCATACACACATCAATTGTGTAAAGCGCATTTATACATCGTTTCTCAAAACTTTCTCTCCATTTAAACCCCCGACATTAGGTCCTCATTTTTCCCCTCCCTCCCCACTCCCCCCTCCCGCATGAGCCCTTGATAGTTTATAAATGGGTATTTTGTAATATCTTGCCCTGTCCGACGTCTCCCTTCATCCACTTTTCGGTTGTCTGTCCCCCAGGGAGGAGGTC
Organism: Echinops telfairi; assembly: GCF_000313985.2. Lineage (NCBI taxonomy): Eukaryota > Metazoa > Chordata > Mammalia > Afrosoricida > Tenrecidae > Echinops > Echinops telfairi. The sequence goes on from NW_022103914.1 coordinate 9,445,879, forward strand.
ACACACAGTTCCATGTAATCGGTTCCCTCCTTCCTACCCATTCTCCCTTTACCCTCCCTGTTTCGCCACTCACACCACTGGTCCTGTAGGGCTCATCCGTCCCGGATTCCCTGTATTTCCAGTTCCCATCTGTACCAGTGTACCCGTTTCTGTGGATTTGTTGCTCTGAAGTGCCCAGACTAATATAGTGGTTCACTGGCTAGTTGTGGAGGAAGAAAGATTGAGGTGAAGTTTTCCAGTGCTCTGTGAATTACTTTATCTAAGCCAGCTGCTAGCTGGAGTGTGGAAAAGTCGCAGAATTCCTCAGCTCCACCTGAAGGTGCAGTATTTAACCAGACACAACTGGGTTATCGTAACACCTCTGAGCCAGTTGCCATCAAGCCAACTCAACAAATATTGACCATGTATATAGGTGTGTCACAGGAGAACTGTGCTCTCCAGGGGTTTGCAGTGGCTGAGTTTTCTGAAGTCGATAACCAGGCCATTTATTGAGGCAACTCTGGGTACATCCAAATCTCCAACATTTTATTTAGCACAGAGCATGTTAAATATTCGTAATTGTAACACCACTTACCCTCTGCAAGGCCTCAAATTGACTTTTTGTTTTTATATTGACAATTAAGTTTTAACAGTTTTATTGGCATATAATTAACATATCATACAATTCAATAATTCAATTAGATTAAAAAGAGCTGTGCAATCATCCCCACCGTAAATTTCAGACTATTTTCTTCTTTCTTGTACTAATTGTTTCGAGCTCCCCATTTGCCCCCAACTTCCTCTGCCCTATCACCAAAAACCATCAGTGCAGTCACTGCCTCCATAGCTTTACCCATCCTGGATACCAGATACAGGAAAATATAGAAACAAACAAACAAAAACCAACCACTACACTCTGCAAGATAGCAAGACTATTCATTTCCCTGTTCTGTGGTCAGAGAGAATTCACGAGAGACTTAATCCATATGTGGATTTGGCTCCCACTGTCATCCAAACCTTATGCAAATTGGGTGTGCACAATTTAAGCTCTGAAACTATTCCCTCCTTTGTATTTGGATTTTATTATTTGTAATCCTTGGATCGCACAGGCTGGTGTGCTTCTTTCTTGTGGTCTTAGCTGACGCTTTACTTAGATGGATGCTTGTTTGAAGACAAGTTTTTAAGACTCCAGATGCCGGGCACCATCAAGTTTCTTTGCCACACTTTGCTATAGCAACCATATCTTCAGTGATCTGTTCTTCACTTTCTGTTTCTAAATACACCACATTTCCAGAATCCATGCCTTTGCTCAGCATAGCTCATTCCCAGGAAGCATCCTTGATTCTGCCTCCACCCCCTTCCCTAGTTATCATAACTCTATCTGCACATTAAGTACTTCTCTAACAACAATCTCCTGGGAAGCTTATGGAGCTCATCTCAAATCTCTTCAGCATTTGGACCCAAAACATCTTCGTCCTGAGCTTTTCCTATACCATGTGCGATTTTCTGCCCTGAATTGTAGTTATTTCGTAGCTCATCTTATAGTTTCTTCTGTTAACTCTTTGAAAGTGGTGTCTTTGTCTCTAGTGGTTGCTTTACAAACATGGACTTTGTTTTCTAAGTGGGATATTAAATTTCTAAGCAGGACCTTGGCCTGTAACATTTCTGTTTTATCATATTTTAAAAATTTTAAATATTTTAAAACTTTGGGTCCATTTTGCATTGTTGGTCATGGCTGAACCTGGAAGAACTGGTTCGAAACCCTGCCATTGTTCTCTGGCATGTGTTCATCATTCCTAGTTTTTGTTTCTATAAAGCTTTTCCTTTATATTGATGTGTCCTGAACGCACATGTTAAATTTTAGTTTAGTTTTGTTTTTTTTTAACTTTTAAAAAGGTTCCTTTGGGCCTGACTTTTTTCACTTGCCAGTTTATTCCTAAGAGCCATTCATCTTGTGTGCTGCTGAAGTTGTTGTTTGAATTGCTGTATAAAATCCCATTGCTGGAATATACTGCCGTCTATCATCTCCCCTCTCCCACGGATGTTTGGGTGATTTCCCGGGTATTTTGTGCCTGCCTTTTGGTGCTCTCCAGGTGCAATAATACAGAAATATGAGTACAGTATTGTCCCAGTCTCTGATTTGTCTTAAAGCAGAGACAGAAGTCCTCACTTTTATGTGAAAATAACTGAGGGACCAATTTGAAGTTTTAAGAAATGATTTCCAGGTCAATGAGAAACCTGTCTGCAGGTCATTCTTTTTGAGCCTCCGGTTGGAGATTTGGGGATTTAGTAGTTCAGTTCGAGAATTTCTTACTCAGTTCTTATTCAGCATAATTTTCTGTAGCAGGCAGAAAATACAGTGAAGTGTGCTTTTTACACCCAGAAATGACAGAAAGTGATTCCATTTGGGGAATTAAACTTTAAAAAAATGTAAACTTTCAACTGTTTAACAAAGACAGTAAAGCAAACGTGGCTTAAAAAGACAAGTGACTCCCATGCCAAAAAGATTTGATTGTTATTTGACTGTAAAAAATTAATATATTTAACAAACAAGAACAACCCAAAGCAACTGTCATCACATCAATTCTGAGTCCCTATAAAGGACCCTATAGGACAGCCTAGAACTTCCCCTCTGGGTTTCCAAAGCTGTCAATCTTTACAGAGCAAGACTCTTCTTTCTCCCTTGGAGTCTTTGGTGGGTTTCAACTGTCGACCTTGCAGCCCAGTGAGTAACCCAGTGTGCCATCGGGCAGGCATTCATTAGAATGAGAGATGCTCAGAGAAGATTCCAGAGCCATTTTAAGTACATTGCTTATATCTGGCTCCATTGGCAGATGATCATAATTGTAATGATAATTGAAGAAGTAATGATCTCTCAATACCAACTCAGGAAACTTTCTGATAGCAGAGAGAGTTACAAATAGCTCACTGTCTCCTTACGTGTGGTCTCTCAGACTGGTTAAACATGAGTTTTCCCTAAGAGAGATGATCTGTTGGCAGTTTCTAGGCCTAGGAGGGCCAGTCTCGGGACTTGGTGCCCAGGTATTAACATCCTTCTGTGACGTTTCTCTGGAGACAGCAACTACCCTTCTCTGCTCATGACCCACATCTGCATTCTATGTTCCCATCTTTTCATGCTTCTGTAGTTACTCAGGGCTTAGTAAACTGGGCCTGAGCGGAAGTCCAGAGTGAAAACTGAAAAATAGCCTTGACTCATCCTCATGTACCCTATAGGGTAGAACACTTAATACCTAGGTGGTTCTGGGAACGCCTTGAATCTAAGGAGCCATATGTGTATTTCTCTGAGGAGAAAGTCTATAGCCTCTGAAAGGGGTCTGTGAGCTGAGGCAGCTTAGGCCTTGCTCTGAGGAGCACAGGCTGACCCTCGAGCACTGGGAGTTTGCAGCAGTGCAGAACACATTTAAGCCGTAGGCATCTAAAGGCTCAAGATACGCAGGGACAGAGGGAGGGGAAGACTGCAGGTGGGAGAGGGAGAGGGAAATGAAGAATATCATATCCCATGATATAAATAGACTCTGCTATGAATTTAGTGCATTGTGTATGTTCATTTGACATTTTCCTATGTGTTCTCTTTGGGGTTAATCATATTTCCTAAGAGGTGAAGGCGATAGAGTGCAGGGTAGCGAGGAAGGTTTCTTCCAACATATTCAAGGGTGTGAGAAAAAAATCAAATCAAAATTCACTGCTGCCAAGTCAATTCCAACTCACAAGATTCAAAAGAAGAGAGTAGAATGGCCCTCTAGGGTTTTCAAGGCAGATTGCCACAACTTTCTCCCGTAGAATGGCTAGTGACTTTGAATGACTGACCTTTGGGTTAGTAGTCGAGTGCTTAACCCACTGGGCCACCAGA
>NW_022103914.1:9450868-9452007 GCF_000313985.2 Echinops telfairi
CTACCTCAGAAGGGAAATGGGAAACCTTCCTCTGCATCTGGGAAACCCTTCATCAGTCCAGAGCTGGGAGATACAGAGACAAGCCCTGGGCTGACAGATCCAAAAGGGAGGCTGAGTTTGAGTTACTTATTAGCTTTGTGCTTGGGAAAGTTATTTTAATCTTTTGTAAATCCAAAGGGAGGATGTGTATTGACTACTTAATGAAGGACTCTTAATTGCTCAGTGTTCACTGCTGTTCGAAACCAAACTCACGGCCATTGAGTTGATGAGCACTCATCGCAACACTTGTGGGACAGGTTGGAACTGCCCCCGTGAGTTTCGAAGTCTGTGACTCTTGAAGTCCCGTCTTTCTCCTGCCGGTGGTTGGTTTCAAACTGCTGACTTTCCGGTTGGTAGCCCAACTCATCAACATTACACCACCAGGGCTCCTTTATAGTTACTGATAATTATGTCATTGCTGCTAATAGCTATTAAACCCACCCAAACCAAACTGACCCCCACCAAGCAATTCCAATCCATGGTGACCTCATACAGGGTTTCTGTACAGTTTTATGGCAGCAGGTAGCCTCATTTTTCTTCCCTGGGAGTGGCTGGTAGATTTGAACTGCCAATCTGGTGGTTAGTAGCCAAATGCCTCACCCACAACACCACTGAAGCTTCTAATAATACCTATTACTACCAATAATAGCTTCACATGTTAGCTCTTTTGTTTGTTTTTTAAGCAATAAACATTTATTGTCTCACAATTCCGATGGCTGTTGTGTGCTGCGTGCTGCCATGTTGGTTCCGATTCATAATGACACAACACTGCCTGCTCCTACATGAGCCTCACCGCCGTTGCTAAACATCAGCTTTCTGACCTTGAAAATGACCTTATTCATTTTTACTTGATTTTGACCATGAACACAAGGACATTTGCAGACGTCGGAGGGATTGTATAACCTATCATGTCATCATAGCCCATTTTATTTTTTAAAGACTTGTAGAACCGAACAGAGTAGCTCAGGCAGCTGCTGTGGGGCTCAACTGGGAATGTAAGAAAGCCTTGTTGGGGTGCATAAGCAAATGTGGCGAAGAAAGCTGATGGTGCCTGGCTATCAAAAAGTATAGCGTCTGGGGTCTTAAAGGCTTGAAGGTAA
>NW_022103914.1:9452107-9453425 GCF_000313985.2 Echinops telfairi
TCTGGTGGTTAGTAGCCAAATGCCTCACCCACAACACCACTGAAGCTTCTAATAATACCTATTACTACCAATAATAACTTCACGTGTTAGCTCTTTTGTTTGTTTTTTAAGCAATAAACATTTATTGTCTCACAATTCTGATGGCTGTTGTGTGTTGCGTGCTGCCATGTTGGTTCCGATTCATAATGGCACAACACTGCCTGCTCCTACATGAGCCTCACCGCCATTGCTAAACATCAGCTTTCTGACCTTGAAAATGACCTTACTCATTTTTACTTGATTTTGACCATCAACACAAGGACATTTTGCAGATGTCGGAGGGATTGTATAACCTATCATGTCATCATAGCCCATTTTATTTTTTAAAGACTTGTAGAACTGAACAGAGTAGCTCAGGCAGCTGCTATGGGGCTCAACTGGCAACGTAAGAAAGCCTTGTTGTGTTTTTAAAAGATGATAAAGCCTGGTTTGGAGTGTGGAAGTTTGTTGATACCAAGGGGCATGAAAAAATACAGAGGGAAAGAAGGTGGGAGGGACTCAGGACAGACTGGAAATCAGGACTGGATGCTGCTCCTTGTGGCACAAGAGACCAATGTTATGTGGCGTTGGGGCAACAGAGCTTCGCCAGGCTTGGCATCTGGAGCACAGTAACTTGAGCTTTGGGCAGGAGAGGTTCCTGTCAGGACAGACATTCTATTTTACAAAACCAGTTGAGCGCTTGTCTTGTTGAGGCAGTGTGATCATTTCATCCAAGGGGTGTCAAATGTGGACAACACTTGAGCAAGCATCAGCAGCTGTGGGTACTGCTGATCATCAAAAGGACATCTAAGAATGATGAAAGGGAAAGTCCGAAAACTCCTTTCAGTGAGGTCCACCAACCCTTCCTCGTTCATGTAACCTTTATCAGGTGGACTAGAGACAGCTGGTGGAGTTAGAGCCACATGTTCCAGCCTCGGGCAGGAGCGGAACTGTGGGAACTAGGAATTTGTGGACCTACATGCCAAAAAGCTAGTGGCAGGATTTTAGGAGAATTGCCATAAAGTGATGATCGTCATCACAGTGTAGCTGTGATAGCAGCAGAGGCAGCGGTAGTAGGAAAGGTTTACATACCTCTTAGACATATCAACCCATTTCGTTCTCACAGCCACCCTGTGAGATAGATTCTTTCACCACCCCTAGTTGATGGATAAACAAACTGTGGACTGAAGACATGAAAGAATTAGTCCGTTAGACATGGGCTTTGAACCAAAGTACTTAGTTTAAAGATTGTACTTTTCTTGAAGGTAAACAGGTGGCCATTTAGCTCAGAAGCAACAAA
>NW_022103914.1:9454424-9456056 GCF_000313985.2 Echinops telfairi
AAAAAAAAAGATTGTGCTTTTAACGAATATACTCTACTAATTCTCCATATTAGGCATCTTATTCATTATTAAAAGAGTTTGAAATATGCCTATTGTTGTGAGGGTCATGAGAGTTAGCACATACATTTCAGAGGTGGCTTTCCATTCTGTCCCAGACTTTGCTTGGGAGAAAGACGGTCCAAATAATAAATTCACTTTTGATAGGAACCAGATCATGTCCCTATTTATATTCTCCCGGGCCTCATATCCCCTCACAGCACATAGCAGGTGCTCAGTCAATGAGTTGAAGTAAACCAGGCTCTGCTTTTTCTCCCGGGCGTAACTTTCTTCATCTAATCAAACACAGAGAAGAGGAGAAACGCATGCCTTTACCCAAACTTCCTCCAGAGATTTCATTTATTTTTTCATCATTTCATTTCCAATCCTCCTGTGGTCAAATCTTTAGCCAAATCTTGACTCTGGACTCAAGATCGGAATCTAGTTTCTACTGCCCACGTGGCCACGGGTCCCAACCAAAGGCATCATCGCTTGTTACCTTCATCGACACCTACTGTCTCATAGCTTGCTGTGAGGTCTATGAAAATCTGTCCATCAAATTCAAGGCTGGGAGGGGGACAGATCTAGGTTTGACTTTTAGTAGAGGACTTCCTAGTGATGGCTTCTAGGTCAGCTCATTCAGCGTTTCTGAGCGCAATCTCATCATTCCTAAAATAGTAGTAATATTATTTAATGGATGGGTCAGGGAGAGAAATAGATGGACACAGGTGACACCGGCTAGCTGGACACTCAGAAGTATAGAAACGGAGTATCCCACAGTGTTAGTGACCCAGTGGCACTGTAATATGTTTTCACACCTGGAGGATAAACATTCTGATAAGGAACTCAGCCAGGTTGGTTATTTCTTGTAAGCCTCTTTGCCAGTGTCTGGTGTTTGCCAGCGATCCTTGATATTCCTCTGCTTGTATATAAGTCTTCACAAGGTGTCTCTCCTCTTAGTGCGTGTTTCTGTGGTCTTCTCTGCTCTTTTCATAAGACACACTCGGAAGTAATCAGGTTTAGGATGCACCCTCTTCTTGTAGGGCATCATTAATATAACAAGGAAAACCTTTATTTTCCAGACAGGATCATATTCCGGGAGTAGGAATTTCACATTTTTCTTGTTGTGGGGTACATTTCAGTCCATGTCACCTAGTAATATTACATTTGGGTGGTTGAGATAATGTCTTACTTTGGGAGGAGGGAGTGGGCAGGATTCCTCCTCCACTCTCTGACCCACTCACTTCACTCTTCTCCTCCTTCCTCAGTTTTATACTCCCTCGGTTTTATCAGTAAAACCAATCGTTTCTCAGGTATTGTTTATTGTACTAACCAGCATGTTTGCTAATTTTGATTCTATCCCAGGAGATCTTTGGCTATCGGACTCAAGGCTGCCGGAAAGCTCTCTGCCTCGCTGGATCCATCTTCTCCCTTGGACTCCTCCCCCTGGTGTTCTACTGGAGACCGGCGTGGCACGTAAGGGCACATTGTGTCCCGTGCTCCTTGCAAGACGCAGATGTTGTGCTGCTGAGGTCAACAGTAAGTGTGCCCCTGCCTCTACACCTGGCAGGTCTCTTTTTGCCAGAACATTCTGTT
>NW_022103914.1:9457272-9458205 GCF_000313985.2 Echinops telfairi
ATTTAGATAAAATTGGAGTGCCACAAATATCTTGGGGGATCCCTGTGACAGAATTGGTAGGACAATGATAGTTTATTTCTATTTACAAAGTTATACAGGCCCCCACCAGATGACAGCAGGCACTAAAAGAGGGATAACCATTTCCCACTAAACCCCAAAGATGGGAAATGTGGGTGGCGATTATATGTCCTATAGGTCTGAAAGGGCTGACTATGACACAGATGATAACCAAGCACTCACTCATAAATTTAACTTGAGATATTTGAAGGCTAAATTTCAATACTTCAAGACACCAGGAGATTGTGTGGAATAAGAAGAAGTCATGTTGATAATATTGGGCAGTTATTCCACTGCTACCTCAAATCATACTTATGAACGTGTACAGAATATGAGTGAGAGAAGAGCACCTGTGCTCACCTTGTCAAGTCTCTTTATTTGGAGGGTGAGGAAGTGGGACCTGGAGAGGTGATACCATGTGCTCAGTCACATAGGGGTAGGGGTAGCTTAATCAGGACTAAATCCCAAGTACCCTGGCTTCTAGTGCAAGGCTGTTCCCATTGAACTACACTTAGACTAGACATTCCCAAAGTCCAGGGAGCAAAAGAAACATCTAAAGGGCCTATTAAAATGCAGACCCAGAGATTCTGATTTATTAAATTTGATCGGCGCCCACGAATTTGCATTTTGAAAGCACTGTCCCAGGTGACGGGAATGTCTCAGGTAAGGACCCACATCTTAGACACACCATCATCAGCCGTATTTGGAGCTCACTCGTTGGTTGGGTCCTTGGAGGAGGTCAATGTCGTTTCCGAGGTGTGATTTAGATTGAGCAGTATGCTGCAAGTGGCCCTCCTGAACACAGCCTCCATGCATTTCTGAGGTATTTGTTCTTTCTAAGGATGAATTATATATGAGAGAATATATGTACAAGCC
>NW_022103914.1:9469735-9471130 GCF_000313985.2 Echinops telfairi
CATTTATATTATGATTAATAATTTTCAAAGTATCTGCAGACATGTAGCCTTCTTTCATCATTACTGAAGCTTTTAAGGGGATCCACTTTGCAGTTGGAAACATGGATGCATGAGATGAAATACCCCTACAGGGGCCCAGTGCTGTGAGCCATCACTTGGATGAAGAGGTCCTCCCTCTGGCCAGTGATCTGTCTCTAAATGGTGTGGTGAAGCAGTGCAGGAGCAGCGTCTGGAGCCCGTGCGCTTGGTTTGATACCCAGCCCTGCTCTTGATCAACTGAACAACTGTTAGGTTTGGGGGGTGGTTCTTGCTTCTCAATGCTGATAAAGCATTCACCTGGCAGAAGCACTTTTGTTAATCCAAGTAATTATTTTATGAGGAAAAGGGAAGTTTCAGGTATTATAGTCTCAAAAGTACACACTGTCTTTAGAGAGCGTGCAAGCCCGGAGAGGTGGGAAAGTTCACCACTAAAGATGCCATTTGAGGAGAGCGTGGAAAAACACATGGAAGGAATACCAGAACAGGAGCGTGGAACCAGCATGCAGCGCCCAAAGCAGGAACCAAGAGCAGGGAATCCCAAGAGAGCTAAGAGAATGTGGGCCCTGAGAGGGCTCACAGGTGCTTATGCGCCACACATGCAGGAGAGATTCCCAGCCTCTGCTTGCAGAGAACACCTGAACAAGAGAGAAGCGGCCTGCCTGCAGCCTGCTTTTATCCCTTCCTATCCCCACTAGCTGGGAGGCATGGTTGAGGGTACTGGCTGACCTTATTGGCTGAGTTTAAGCACATCTGGGTGATGTCATGTCACTGGTGCCTAGTCTGCACCCAGATGTACCACTCACCTGGGCCTAAGTGACTTGAGTCTGAGCATGCTCAGTTCTGGATTTTCCCATAGATGTCTAATTAGGATGCCTGATTTCTTTCCAACCCCTTATGGTGACATGGACAGCTAATTTTTTTTTAGTGTAGGCATTTGGAGGAGACAACCCCCCTTTGTCCCTATCTAACTACCTTTCATAACTACAGGTAAGTTACCTGCTCTGTGACTCCATTTCACTCTGTCAAATGAGAATAATACCTACCCCATTGTTGTGAGGTCGCAGTGAAGTGATGTGTGTACTGCGTGGAGATGCGGCGCATCTCAGGGATATAGGCATTTAAGGGGCATTAGCTAACTTAATAGCACAAGCTAGATATCCAGATGTAGATAACAAGCCAGCTACGCCTCTTCCCTTGGAAAAATAATACACCCCCGCCCCAGCCCGCAAAGAAAAACCAAACAAACCCAATTTCCCAGAAGTGCACTGAGACCCTTAATATATTTTTTGTTTTGTTGAAAATATACCCATAGACAATTTCAACATTTACCTTAGTGATATAGATTATATTCTTCAG
>NW_022103914.1:9472630-9485836 GCF_000313985.2 Echinops telfairi
GTGTAGTGAAGCTCTTACACAGGGCATAAATAATATCCACATTACTTTTCTGTCCAGGGCCAACATGGGCCCTTTGTGTACATTCACCTCTTTGAAATATACCCTTGGGTTATTTAAAATCCTACACTTTCAGAATCCACAGACTGATTTTGTTAATGTTCCTGATTGAAGACTGCTCTAGAAAGTTGAGGTAAAAAAAAAAATCTATGAGGTATAAAAATTTCTCTGAATCTTTAGGTATAAAAAAATCTAGAGAATTGCCAAGCAAACAGTTTGGATTATTTGCATTACAAACCAATTATTTAAAGTGGTAACTCCTCTGGTACTTTTAAGTATTTTACAGCTCATTAACTTCTTGGAAGGGAGTTGGGAAACAGACTCAAGCGGAAGAAGCCATTTCTCGTTACAAATACTCCTTTTCCAGAAAGGAAAATAAGTATAGAGACTCTCAAAGATTTTAAAGTTTCCACAAGAGGCCAATAAGTTCTGATTTACAGAAAGACCTTAAGAACTACATACTGTGAGAAATAAGACACAGCGCTATCTATAAACTAGCATTCATTACTTCCCTGAGAGCCAGACCTGGGAACAGGTGCAGTCTGTCATTGCATGAGCCCTTCACACATCCATAGCCTGTGGTATTATTATTCCCATTGGACAGATAAATATAATTATGCACTGAAAGCTGAAATGGTTTCTAGGATGGCCTGGAGCTGGGATTTAAGCTCGGGTCTCCAGCCTGTGCTGTTTTCGTTACTGGACAAATCAAATTACAAACCGAGAGAAGTTGGAAGCTGCTGCCTGAAGAGACCACATCTTACCTCCACTTTTTTGTTTGTTTCCCTTTAGAAAATTGGGTGACTTTCTTTCAAAATGTGAGAGATTTTTGCAGAGTCTGTAAGAGGGTGGCAAACAAGGGACAGAAAAGTCAGTGGCATTCCATTACTCTAAGAAAAAGGTTCTCTCATGGAAGTATCCTCTATCTTGCCCCTAGAATCCTGCTTCGTGTCATACAGAACAACGGCTTGGGGATAAGGGAATGCCAGGGATAAGCTGAGAGGCACCCAGATCCAGGCACGTTTGAGTAAGTGGTGAAACAGATGGAAATAAAGGTGAGGCACAGATATGAGTTCCATCCAGATTAAGACGTCTGCGTGATGCACGGGATTAGCAAGGCGTCTGAAATCACATGAGCTCTTCCCCACATTAGGCATCACAATCTACATGTCTGTTTCTTGTCCCCTGGGGGACAGCTTGATTTCGGACTTCATTGTCCCTGCTGATGAAAGAGCAGAGCTCATGAGAAAGTAGTTGCTATTTATGATACAGTGCGATATCCAAGGCGATTTCCACAAATAAGCGACAGACACCATGGGGCGGTTTGTGGGAATAAAGAAAGAGGAACCAAGATTTGGGGTGGGGAGGCCTGGGTCCTGGTGCGAGTTCTGCTCTTTGTAAAATTTATTTAATTTTAAAAATCAAATCATACTGTTGGAACAGTTCTTTGCTGTGCTGATGGTGAGTTTGCTCGTGGAAAAATAGAGATGATCATGCTACTTTTGAGAATTGGAAGGCAAACATAGGGTAGCTGATACAAAAGGCATTTCTAAACTGCTAACTAACTATAGGAAGCTGAGTAATTATTATTATTTTAGTTCCTGAAAGAGGAGCAACGGGCCAATTAGCTATCTTCCTAATTGCCTTCACTTGGTGGCCAGAGGGCTCTTGTCTTGGTGGATCTTTTATAATTTGTGTTCCTATTACCTACCTACAAACTATTTGTCCTGTTTTGCTTTTGTTTCTTACTGGATTTGTCACTGAAATTTTGCAGAAGAGGAGCTATGGAGCTATGGCAACCAGGGGTCAAATCCTTGCTGTAGTATTTACCAACCGTGTCTTACTTTTTCTTATCTATAAAATGGGGGTGATTATAATACTAACTGCTTTTTTTGAAGACTCAATGAAATAATGCATAGGTAGCACTATGTGACTAGACTATGTTCAATAAATGCTAGTTATTATTACTATTATTATTATTGCTGTTGGTATGAATAACTCAGATTTATTTTGACAGCAGAGCTCTTTGAGTAAGTGAGAGACATAATACCTCCTAGAAAAGCCCTTACCGATTCCTCCAGGCATGGAGCATGTTCAACATTTCAGTCGCTCAGCTGTTAAAAATGTAGCCATTTTAACTCAATCTTGGACTCTGAAAATAACTTCATGCAAATTTTAATTGGATATCATCATATTTTTTTTCCCTCCTTGATGTTAATAGCTAGTTTCACTGTTTTAAAATTAATCCATTAACTTTCAAATTTCTATTAAGTTTCCCCCCCTCTCTTTATTTTCCTTTCCCTTCCCTTTCTTTCTCTTCCTTTCCTTACTCTGCTCCTTCTCTTCCTCCCTCTCTGGCCTACACCCTTTCTGTCTTTCAGAATCTCTGTTAGGCCTGGCTGGAGTACAGATAAGAATCAGACATGTTCACCACCCACAAGCCAAGAGGCATGATCAGGTGGACAGGCAAAGGGCAATGCAATAAGTTCAAATGTGGTAAGACTCTTCAGTATTCCTGATTCTTTAGGGCAGAAAAATTGTCCCCTAGGCATAGTAGGGAGAGTTACAGGATGTGGCCATTGAGTGGGATACTGAAGGATGCCTAGGAAGTAGCCAGGTGAGGCCGTAAAGAGAAGAGAGAAATGAGTAGTCATTGCAGGCATGGCATGGGTTTCTCTTGAGGAGACTATAAGAGATACAATGAATTCAACATCTCCTCTCTGCCTACTCAGCTCAAACACTCGTCAGGGAAAAAGTGAATCTAGTGGAGCCAGTTCTCAGCTACTTTAATTCCCTAGTCATCAAATTCCCTGCCAGGCTTAATTTCTCTTGCTGTATTTCTTAGCTGCTGCGGTTTTGCTGGCATCCTTGTGGGTTTCTCCTGGAGCCTGTCCTCATTGAGATGGTAACGATTGCTATTATCACATCAATTTCTAAGGGACCATTATGGCACCTACTACTTAATCCGGTCTGCTCCCTCCATTCTGTTCTGAGATGAAGTTATCCGTCAACTCAGAAAGGAAGCCTTTTCACTTACGATGCTACCATGTGACAATTGCCTCCTGGGAAGTTCAGTCCTGTATGAGGAGTCTTTTTTCATCCACTCCTCAGACTCCCGCTGAGAACGTCGTGGTGCTCCACATGCACGGGGGACACGAGGAATGTGCGCGTAAAGCATGGCTCCTACTAAGAGCATGCAGGGCAGGAAGTGATTAGAGGCACAATAGAGAAACAAGGGGAATGTTTGGGTGTGTGCAGTCCTAGTTCCACCCCCTGCAGTCCCACCTTTCCCCCTTTTCCTGGTTGGAAGGCATTAAAGGAGCTGTAGGAAGAGGTAGAATTTAAATTAGCCTTGGCAGATCTGGATGAAACCCACAGAAACCCTTGGAAGGATGGGTGTGTGTGTGTGTGTGTGTGTGTGTGTGTGTTTCCCTGCCCCCACTGTGGAATTTTGCATCTGACTGGAGTGTCTTGGGGAAACAGGACTCATATCTCAGAAGGGTCTTCCCTTCTCTTGAGCTTTGTTATCTGCACCAGGGTCTCCTCCTCATACCCAGATTCTTCAGTGAATGATGACAAGCTGTTTTCTTTCAAGACTCCATAGGTGCCAACTCTCCAAGGCATATAATTCTGTCTAGAATGTCCAAGCACTCCATAAACTTACATAACTTTATTCAGATGATGTCTTTCAGGTTGCACTTGAGCCCGATGCCTTCTTTTAACCTCATGGGGTTTTGGGTGTCTATCCTCAGGATGAATTCCAGACTTATTCTCGGAAAAAGGTAATGTGGATCCACCTGTCAGCATTACACAGCACTATGGGTCTCACTCCTGACCACCCTCTCATTACAGACGAGGAGTACGTCATCAACAGAGCCATACAAAAGCCCGATTTAAAGGTAAGCAAAGTTATGGTTCCTGATGATGACAGAACAATTTAGTCTTTTCCCTTTCACTGTAATTAGGGGCCCTGGTCGCGCCGTGGTTACCCCTTGGTCTGCTAATGGCAAGGCCACCAGAATTTGAAGCCACCAGAAGCTCTGAGTCTCCAATTTCCATGTAGTTAAGTTAAAATTTAGCACCTTATCATTTGATTTCCCTTGTGATCTATTTTAAATTTGTTCTAGTGTTTAAGATTTTCTGTTTTCTCTTTGATTGAGGTTTTTTTCTGTTTTAATTGTCATTGTTGTTAGTTAAAAAAAAGGGTTTGATTTTTTTTTCTGTATAGGAAATCCAGGATAGGTAACTCTCTACAGACAGTAATTGGATTCATGGTTCCTTGAGGGTATGACAGGGGTGGCTCGGGAGAAATGGGGAGCTAATAAAGATGAGTACAAGAGTGATGAAATGTTCTAAAACTAATTGTGGTGATGATTGTATAACTCTTCTTGATGTGATTGAATGATTGAATTGCACGTTATGTGAGTTACATACCAATAAAACTACTTTAGAAAAAAACGAGAGTTACATCTCAGAAACTCAGTCCTACATGATCACGACGAGTCAGAATTGACTCCAGGGCAGTGAGTTTGAGTTTACAAAGTTAAATTAGGACTGGATTTCCCAATAATCAAGGAAACTCAGGCCCAACTGTGCTTACTTACTAATTGGTAGTGAATAATTTCACCTCAGTTTCACCACATCAAAGATTGCATTACAGATTAGTAAGTAAACACAGTTAAGCCTGTGCATACCTTATTTACTATAAACTCATGCATACAAGGTTTACTGGTCAGTGATCTACCTCTGAGTTACACTCATGTCCTCCCCCGCACCATTCTCAATTGACACTGAGGAGTCAGAGTTCAGCCCAAATCATAGCTTTCTCTTTGTAAGCTGTGAGAACTTGGATCAATAACCACTACTGTGTGTCAGTTTTCTCATCTACACAATGACAAGGCTTCTTGACTCTAACAGTAATTGATAAAATTAAATAAATTAAAGAATGTAGTTCCAGACACATAGTAGAGGCGCAATACCTGAGCCCTTAAAAACATCTGTGAAATAGAATTACTCTTACCATGAAAGTTGTTAGCAATAAATATGCCAAGGAATATGCTTCTGTTCACAAAATGAGCTTGCTTTCGAATCTATAATTTGAATTCCATAACTTAATATTTGGGTTACTCCCTTCTTACCGTATTAAATTAATAATGCTTGAACTGTGATTAGTTAATATTCACCTATGAAAAACACACATTTTAGGTAGAATGTTCTCTCTTATATTTATATATGTGTAGACAGCTGTTTAATTTTTATGGGCTCAAGAGCAAATTAATTTTATAAGCTCAAAACAATTTTTTAAACCACTGAAAGACAAGTGTTGAGTTGTCCCCATTGTCAATTGTTAGTGCCCAGTTTTCTCGATTGCCAAAATAAACAAACAAAAACAGGTCCATCACTCAGAATATTAGCTTGCCTAATTTTTCTGTTGATCATTTACCTGGAAAAGCAAGTATCCCAAAGTTGCCTATTGCCATCAAAGTCCACTGGATCTTTGTCCAATGGAATCAAACAACTAAGTGGACCAGCATATAAATGAAGAAACAATGGTATAAACAAATAAGATGAGAGGAAAGGAATGTGGTCTTGAAATGAAGCGAGCCGGTAGACAGGCTTGATGTCTTCCTTTCCTAGCTTAGGAAATAGAGTCTTGCTGGTTACTGCCTGTCTGAGCTCCGGATTTCTTATTTATGAAGAGAGACTAAGCACCTCAGTTTCGTAGGCCTATTGTGAAGCTGAAAGGAGAGGATGGATATGATGGTGATTTGTGAAATGGAATGAGCTATCTTCCTCTAAAGGACTCAAACCTTTCAGGAAAGGCTGGGGGAGACTCGGCCTCAGCCACTGGTGGCAATACAGTAAATAATACCACCAAGGTAATAACAGTTTTTGGCTATTGGGGGTGGGAGGTAGGGGGGTTGGAGAGGACTGTAAAGAGTGTCAGGTTTGCAAGTGTACATTAAACATAGGCATTAAGGACAATCTGCTAGAATTACAAAGCTGAAACCCAGTGCTTAACCCGTTTAACAGGATGTTCTTAACAATGTCTTACAAGAGAAGGAAGCAAGGGATGGAGGAAGCTTCCAGATTCTGAGTAGAAAGAAAACCCCCCACAGCAGTTTCCTGATTTCTAAGGACTATTTCCTGCTGTGAAGTTCAAAGAAACTGGCCCAATGATCATCTTCTTTTTATATATATCACCTCTAGTATTTTCTTGTCAGCTTCCAGAGGCTGAGAAGGTGATAAGGGAAGCAGACAGACTTTAACTAGTGTATGCTTCTCTCTGGGCACCTCAAAGATATCTACAGGTCTGTGATGGACCCATTCTTTACCTTCTGCCCAGGAGATCATGGACTTCCTACGTCCTGGTCTGAGATGAAACGTATCAGTAACCTCTTTGCTCCTCTTAAGCTGCCTTCACCTTTTGATGTTCTCCATCGATGTGGTTTCCCGGTCTCTTGCTCTAAAGTTTTCTCACTGGATAAGTGGGCACACTTCCTTCTACAGTTTGTCCTTAAAATTTATTTTTGAGCGCAGGTTTTTTTTTTTAATTATAGAATGAATAAAGCAGGCAACCTGCACTTGATTCAATGTCTTAATTCCTTGATATTAAGGAATTTTCAGACCTTCTTCCAAGGCTAGCTTGAAAATGATAACATTTGAGACACTGTGGACTTTGGGACCAGATGGGTTTGGGCTCAAATTCCAGCCTTATTTCTTAATAGGTGTGATCCTGGGCAAATTACTTAATCTAATGAACATCAGGTACAAAGTGAAGATGAAAATAATATCTGCTCAGGATGATTAAAAAGACTAAAGACACAGTGGAAAGATCCACAGAGTTCAATACGTACTAGTTATAAACTCAGTCCAGCCTATTTGCTAAATTAATACAGAAAAGGACGTGAATTGTGGAGTAAGAAAGTTCAGGTGTCTCTTTGATAGGTCTACTACCTATGGAATAAAGTCCCCAATGGTCTATGTGAGCACTTAAGACTGTTTATAATGCCATCTTAATGAACCCTCTTCTCATTCCTCCTTTTACCGCTAATTGGCTTTACTTATGGCACCTACGGTCACATGTTCTTTTGAGATGACCTCAATCCTTTAGCTGAGCGAAAGTCTATGGACCCTTCAAGGATGCGGGACTAGTTTCCTCTCCTCCATGATGCCTTCTGCTACCTGCCCTTCCTATAGCATTTTGTGACTGTGCTGGCGAGTCATTCTGATGTTTAACCGCCCTGTGTTGCAAGGTAGAATTTCCCCAGAGGGCTTTCTAGGAGCATTGGACTGCTAACTGCAAGGTTGGCAGTTCAAATGCACCAGTTGCTTTGTGGGGGAAGATCAGGCTGTCTGTTCCCATAAAACGTTGCAACTTCAGAAACTTTATAGGGTCACTATGAGTCAGAATTGACTTCATGACAGTGGCTTTGTTTTTTTTGTTTTATTTTTATTGCTTTGTATAGAGCAGGTCACAAGATCTTTTTCCCACAGATCCTCTGTGTGGGCTCGAACTGCTGACCTTTGGTTAACTGCAGAATAAGCTGGCATTGCACAATCATTATTTGACACATACCATGTTGACTTGACTATGTACTATGTTGCGTTTTGGGGGCGGGGGGAATACTTTCTTTTCCTTCTCAGATGGTAAAGTAGTATAATACAGGGACTGAATTTTATTTATAATATTTCCTTTATTGTACATCTATGATAAATATTGATTAAATGATGACTTCCAATAAAGAAAGCCATTTATTTAGTAGAAAGGGATGAGATAGGCCTGGATAAAACCTCAAGCCAGTATATCTATGCTCTATTTGACTCACAAATGCTTCTGTAACCATTATGTTGCTGTATAGACTCAGAACCTCCACTTAACACCCACCCACTCCTTTTTCTTTTGCAGGTGAGATGCATAAAGATACAGAAAATAAGATATGTTTGGGACAACTTAGAAGGACACTTCCAGAAAGTTGGGTAAGTGGTTTCAGCATTGGCAACCAAGGAAAAGAGCCGTTTACCAAAAGTGTTATTACTAAGGATGTCCCTCTTGTTACTATTTTAGCTCTTTGGAAGACTGGCTCACTTCTGCCAACATACATCTAAAATTCGGATCAGGTCTAACAAGAGAAGAGCAAGAGATTAGGTATAGTGCATTGCTGTCAACACCAGCTCAAACGTGTGTTACCCATAAGCCGAAGAGAGAACCCAACCAATGGTTATCTTAACTGCTTAAAACTAGAAAATGTTGTGATGCCCTTTTCAGTATTATTAGAATAAATTGCTTTCGCATGCGTCATCTCGCTTTCCCTTCAGAACAGCCTCGTGGGGGAAATAGAGCAGACCTCACCCTTCCAATGTTACAGATGAGGCTCAAAGAGGCTTCGTGGCCTGGCCGAGGCCGCACAACTGAGAAGTTAGCAGTATTGAGTCATAACTGAGTTCCACTCCTTCTGGTTGTAGATTCTGTGCCTTTTCTCCTCTCCATACTGTTTCTCATGCTTTTTTGTTTTGTTTTGTTCTAACAACAGCAACGTTGAGACAGTTTTGATTTTAGCCAGAGAATACCGAAAGAAGTGGTAATCAGCCGGGGCTTTCTAGAATCTTCCTCCATTTTTAAAAAAAACTGGATGAAGAACCAGAGAGGAAAAGCTATTCATGCAAAGCCACACTGTGAATCATAACAGACTTTTGACATTCCATCTAGCATTCTTCCTAAACCTTGCTCCTATCCCCAGCACCTAATTTGTTGTAGACTATTGTGGAGTTACTTACCTTGCATGTCATCCTTCTCATGGGCCACAATTATTGTTATTTTTAACTCTGATATCATGGTGTGGTACCTATAAATATATTCAGCAAAGCCGTTTAACTTGAAGATCCACATAAAAGGCACAGAGAGATTGCTAAGTGCTCTCAAAAGCAAAATAACTCATAAAGTGACATTAGCAAAGAAACAAGATTCCGGAATCTCTATAATTAGAGTAAATTATCTCATTCTGTATTTTAGAGAATTTTTATACATATTAATAAAATGTTCAGATTCCTAGATTATCAAAATACAGGTAGTAAAGGAAATAGAGTAAAAAAATTCATGGAAAAATGGAATTGAAAGATAATGGAAAATTTCCAGGAAGCTTTTGAAACCCCTTTTTATTTGCTCATCAGCAAAATGATTCTCCCTTCATGATCCCTCCATCCAAGATCCACGGAGCCAGGGTTGAGGAACGAGAGATGAGAAACTGCCAGCCTTCCTGAATGAGCCAATGGTTAACATTGAATACCCGATTGCTATTGTTGTTAGCTGATACCTTGATTAGCATTGTTGTTAGCCACTATGGAGATAGTCCCCTATTTGTGGCAACTGAGACACAGTGGAATTGGACCAAAGTTGTTGACGGTTTTTATGAGCATCAAGGAAATATTTAGACCAGGAGGAAAGTATAGTTCAATGGAAACATTCTGATAATGTTTCTTGTTTTTATACCTGGTGCTTCCACTTATTTTTTGAAAGATGGGAATGTTACACAGGGAGGCTTATGATCACCCCATAAATGAAAAAAAAAAAAGAACATAGTTTGGATTTTTTCTTTTTAATAGGTGAGAAGATGAAGTTTCCTTTTTACTGTTAGTCACTAAGTGATCTGTGATTTCTCCCCATAGGAGGTTAATTTGTGGGCCTAATACTATTGATGTTGAAATCACACCGATTTGGAAACTACTCATCAAGGAGGTAACGAGTATTTTCTCTTGGTGCCCTGTTTGACTAGATAGAAAAACAGAGAAGTTTGGGTCTAGTCAAATGAGCGGGAGTTTGAGTACTACCTATTCATCAGTGGATGGAATTTGGTGATATGTGGAAAGAATGCCAATCATATTTTCTTCATATCTCTCTTCTGTTCTTTTTTCTTGGAGATCCACGTTTGCACACGGTGTATGACACAATATAAGTCACAAAGTTCATGTGTCTGCCTTTCATTTAATGACTGGATGAACACACCGGATGAATGCCCCTTCCTTCCTTTCTTCCACCCCTCTTCCTTCCCTTCCTGCTTCTGTTCTTCCCTTCCTCTCTTCCTCTCCCGGGGTTCTCTATTCTTCTTCAACTTTGTAAAACTAAAATAATTATAATAAGAAATGCAGTCATTTCTTCTATGCCATTTCCCCAGCACTAAAAATTGTCAGGGGAAGAAAACAAAGCATCTGGTCAGCCTTATTAGTCCCATTAATCTTAATGCAATTGTCCTCAGTGGTGTGGGGAGAGAGGGCTTGATCGTCATTTCCAAAATTGAAATGTTCTTCTTCTAGTCATTTTTCATTTTATAATGATGATTATAAAAAACAAACCTGCATCTGGGTGATGGGTCTTCCTCTGCTTTCTACACTCCCTCTGACCCCACCTTGTCTTAAGAAAAAAATTTGACCAAACTCAAGGTTCTTTCTCAATATTTTCAGCAAACTGTCAGGGATGAAAGAAAGTGGAACAAATTGATAGGAAATGTTTCCGTGTGTTTCTTCCCCGACTAGAAGCAAGGACGGTCCTTCTTGGTTTAAATGCAGTGATTCTCAAGCTTCCTGATGCCGTGACCCTTTTGTACAGTTTCTCATGTTGTGGGGACCCCCTCAACCATAAACTTATTTTCGTTGCTACCTCATTACTGTCATTTTGCTACTTTTATGAATCGGGTGACCCCTGTGAAAGGGTCCTTAGACCCCCAAAGGGGTCATGCTGCACAGGCTGAGAACTGCTGGACTTTAGAAAGATGGATGTCAACTAGAGGAAATTTGAGTTCAATGCAAGAGTGTTTGATGAAAGCAGGATTATAGGCTTGGGAACTAATATCTCCTCCCTCTCACACCCACCCAGTTGTCTCTTTCTCATCTTGTAGTGGCTTGTATGTATTGTGTTGCTGAAAGCTATGGCACCTATTTTTCAAGTACTAGATGAGTCAGCTGGAAGACAGGCTTCAGTATAGCTTTCAGACTATAAACAGAGTAGGAGGGAAAAGCTAACCAATTCTGAATGATTAGCCACTGAAAACCATTCAAACAGAAGTGAAAAATGGTGCCTGAAAATGAGTATCTCATGAAGGCACTCAAATACGACTGAGGAAGAGCTGCCCCCTCAAAGTAGAGTTGACCTAGTGACATGGATGGAGCAAAGCTTTTGTGACCTTCACCTGGTGATGGGGCACAGCTCACAACGAGAAGGAACAGCTGCAGACATCCAATAATAATCTGAATGTGAAATGTACAAAATAGAGATCTAGGAAAACTGGAAATTAGAAAAAAAATGAAGTGCATTAATATCCTAGGAATTAGTGAACTGAAATGGACAGGTATTATCCACTTTGAATCAGACAATCAGATGTTTACTATGTCAGAAATGACCAATTAAGAGGAATGGTGTCACATTCATCATCAACAAGAACAATTCAAAATGGATCTTCAAGTACAATGTGATAGGGTAACAACCCTAAGTCTACAAGGAAGATCAGCTAATGTAACTATTATTCACATTTATTTACCAAAAAATAAAGGCAGTGATAAAGAAATTGAAGAATGTTGTTAATTTATTTAGCCAGAAATTGATCAAACATTGTATTAGTCTAGGTACTTTGGAGAAACAAATCCACAGCAACTCACGTATAAGAGAGAGTTTTATGCAAAGAAAATGTGCATCACGAAAACATCCCAACCCAATGCTGCCCAAGCCCACAAGTCCAACATTAACCCATTAACCCAACACCAGTCCACAAAGTCCTCCACCTCACAAAACAGAGGCAATAATGCCGACTGCAGGAGGAAAGCTGAGTCAGTGAACGAACAAGCATCTCAGCACTAGCAGGGGTCTCCACACGGCTGCTCCAGCACCCAGGGCTGCATCGGGATAGATCCATGCAGCTTCTCCTTGGGGATGTCTTGTAGGAAATCCATCTTGCAAGCTGAAGCAGGGAACTGCTAAGGCAGCTGCACCCGATGCAACCATCACCAAACAAGAGACCCGAGAACTAGAAAGGCGAGGCTTCACCACCCATTTATCCCTCCGCCTTTCAACCAGCACCACATGTGATTATCGGCCAGGCTGGCACAATTAACTAACTCAATCCACCCCTTGCCAACCTGGCACCTGTATATAATTCTTAGCTTCACAATTGCAATGAACACCTATACCTTAACCCTATAATCCTGTGAGTTTTTTCCCCCTACCTTTGAAAGTTTATAAGCCAACTGCTTCATGCCTTTATCCCAGCGGTGCCTCCAATAAACATACAATCAATATGCATGGATAATTACTGGTGATTGAAATGCAAAAGTTGGAAACAAAATGGAAGGACCAGTGGTTGGAAATATGGCCAGGGTGATGGAAACAAAGACAGCTATCACGTGGCAGAATGTTGTAAGACCAGCAACTTATTCACTGAAAATACCTCCTTTCAACAACCCAAACAGCGGCTACATACATGGACTTCACCAAGTGGAAAACACAGAAATCAAACTGCTTATATCTATAGGCAGAGACATTGTAAAAACAGCAGCCAAAACAAGGCCAGGAGCTGATTATAGACTAGAACATCAATTACTTATACACAAGTTCAAGTTGAACGTGAACAAAAATAAAACAAGCCAACAAGGGACCATATAGGATCTTGAATATGTCACTCCTGAAGTTAGGGGCCATTTCACGAACATGTATTATGCATTGACCACCACTGACTGAAAACCAGAGGAGCTGCAGGATGATATTAAGAGCATCATACGTGAAAAAAGCAAAAGTTGATTAAAAACACAGGACAGAAACAAACAAACAAACCCTAAAAACCAAAGTCGATGTCAGACGAGACTCTGAAATGTTCTCTTTAATGCTAAAGCAAATGGAAGAAATGATGAAGTAAAAGAGCCGAACAGAAAGTTTCAAATAACAGAGTATTATAATGAAATGTGCAAACACCCAGAGCAGACAACCCAAAAGGAAGAAAGCACTCAGTCTATCTCACGCTGAAATTAGGAAACAGTACAAGACTCCAGCTGAAATATTGAGGGATTCTATTGGCAAAGTATTGATTAGTACAGGAGACAGCAAAGGAAAATGAATACATGGTCACTACACCAAAAACAATTGGTTGAAATTCCACCATTTAAAAA
>NW_022103914.1:9486361-9488731 GCF_000313985.2 Echinops telfairi
TGGCTGAAGGCAGAGCTCACTCGAAAGACGTTTACTTGTGCTTTACTGGCTTTGCAAAGACATTCTGTTGTGTGGATCATACCAATTTATAGAGACATTGAGAAGGATGGAAACTCCAGAACATTTCATTGTACCCATGTGGAATCTGTACATGAAATATGTTTTGGAAAAAGTATAACCAGAATGTTTCTTAGGAGCAAGGATGAGGAGACTGGGTTGTACATATTTTGCACATGTTAGCAGAAGAGACCCGTCCACGGGAAAAGACATCATGCTTGGTCACGTAAATCGTGAAAAAATGGGAGCCCTTCAATCAGATGGATTGAGACGGTGGTTGCAAGATTGGACTCACATATAGCATCCATTGTGAAGATGTTACAGAACTGGGCACTGGCAATGGAAGTCACTGCAACCGAGTAGATTTTGACTCGTAGTGACACAATAGGACGACCGTGGAGGCTTGGTATGCGTCCGCGACAACTCGATGACATCTAACAATAACAACTGGCCCACATTGTGGTCGGTGGACAATTACAGCAGGACATCTCTACTTCAGCTCACTTTTTCTGAGCGAATGTTGTCTTTACCTAATTCATTCATCTAGGGTACTTTCATGGCTTCCAGTACGGCAACTACTCTGTCATAGGAAAGACCGACAGACTAGAAGGCATTTTACTGTTGTAAGCCTTGCCTTCATCCTGGGAAGGACCATAAGTATACAAAGGAGGTTATATTAATTAATAGCTACTCCTTATAAAGCTGTTGTGGTGGTCAGTATTGATGGTACATGCAACACTGTTTTGTAAACTAACAAATTTAGTAATTATTCAAAGCAAGTGTTGTGGGGTTAGACTGTGTAGGTAAAAGGTTTACTTTTTTTAGGGTCTCAGCTGTGTGACCGTGGGCAAGTTACTTAAGATCTAAGGCTCATTTTTCTTCATTTTTAAAATGGACATAGTTATTTTTTGTTAATAAGGTAATTATGGCGATTAAATGAACACATTCAAGTAAAGTTGCTGATTCAGTGTCAGAAACACAGGGGATTGCTGGGCAAACTGAATAACGAGAAACAAGATGATTGTGTAGGAAGATTAATGTCCCAGGCCTGGTTGTGAAGGCAAACATGTCGATGATAACGAAATGCGAAGCCTGACTAGTTTTCTGTCTTATGTCTGCCAACAGGTTCTAAATTCATTTTACGTCTTTCAACTCTTCAGTGTCTGCCTGTGGTTCAGTGAAGACTACAAGGAATATGCTCTCGCCATTATAATCATGTCCGTCATTTCCATAGCGCTGACAGTCTACGATCTCAGACAGGTAAGCGTTTCCATCAGTCTCCTGTTTTCAGAAAGAGATTATTTCTTTTTGTTGCTTATGGATTATCGTGTTGATTCTAACTCAGATTGGCCTTGGAGACAGAGTATCACTTCCCTACAGGCTTTCTAAAGCTGGAATCTTTTTTATCTTTTTGCCGCCAACCCCACCCCCCCTCCTCTTTTTTTTCCCCTTAGAGCTGTAATCTTGATGGGAACATGTTGCCAGGTCTTTTCTCCTATGCAGCGGCTGGTTGGTTTCAACTGCTAACATTTTCCTTATCAGCCCAGGGCCCCTTGAAAAGAGAATAGTAGTGGCTTTATTGAGTTTTGAAACGACAGGGAACCAGGAAATAGCTACTACCTATTCTACAGTCAACGAGGCCAAGTGTGTGAGTATAACTGATGTTCCAGAAGCATCAGCCATTTCCCTTCCTGCCCATCGCATCTGCTAACTCTTGTTCCCTTACGTTACCTGAGCGTGACTGGCCACAGAAATACACAGATATTTGTAAAGCATGAATGAGTAGGTAAAAAGTATATAGGCAGCTTGAACTATTGAATTGCAAGACAAGGGAATTATATGCCAATAAATCTGTTGGGACAAAATTAAACAAAACAAACAAAAACATACTGATATATTTTTTGAGTTTTGATGATAAAATCCAATCCAACTCTTGGCTTTCTATAGCCCTCTACCAGGGGACCTGGGAAACAGACAAACAAAAGCAAGCACAGAGAACAGGATGGTTGGTTGCATTTTAGATCAATAAGTGCCAACTGCATTTGGGCAAGTCTTCAGTACATTCCTGGCCAAGGTGCTCTTCTGGCAGCTGAGAATATGGCTTCGACGCTTCTCCGTCTGTAGGTTCTGGGGAGTCCATCTTCCCATGTCCTGCTTCGCCTCTAACTCAGCATATAACCTCACCACTAATTTTGAAAAGAAAATGGAATCTATGAGACAAGATTTGCTTAGCTTTTAATCTCCACCAGCCAAATGACCCCCCTCTTGCTCTGCCCTAACATTTTAAAGGCAAATACAAATACAATGAACTTG
>NW_022103914.1:9489887-9504743 GCF_000313985.2 Echinops telfairi
CTTTTCACCATCCTTATCATCTTGGTGGTCCAAGTTACTTGGTAATAGCTTCCTATACAGTTTCTTTATGTCCACTCATGCCTTTGGCCTATGTTCTCACCATACAGCAGGCTGGGCCAAGGCTTTAAATGCCAACCTGGTTGTGATAGGTCCCATGCTCTCACCACTAGAATGTTTCACAGTATTCCCATTATCTTTACAATAAAGTCCTAAATCTTATCACGGCCTCTAATCTCTACCTCAGAAGTTCTCAAACATTTAGTCTCTAGACCTATTTACACGCAAATCACATCAGTTGCCGACACATATTAACACTGGTGAAGGAGAAGACAATGAGCAATAAAGGCGAGGTCACCAAACAATGGTCAAGGCAAAGGAAGCACTGGGAGGCGTGGAAGAGTTAGCAACAACAGAGTTAAATACTATTAGAAACACAATCCTGTAAAAGCAGTAGTAACAACACTCTGCGTAGATATCTAGGTAGACACGCAAACTGAAGAGGTCTGGATAAGGGAACAGGACTATGCAAGGTTGACAGAGGCCATTTCTACACATGTGTTTTCATGTGCTACCAATATGTCCGTGAACATAATAGAACACACAGGGGGTGAAATGATTAAAAACTTTTTAGCCAGAACCAAGCACCTTGAGGACCAGGGTCATTTGCCCTACAGGATCATCGTCTTAGGGGAAATCATGGTTCATGGGTACAACATAGTTGACAAAGGCAACATGCTACATCCAACTGAGGTGAGTAGCAGCTTGAGTCTTGACGCTTGTGAATGGCTCCCTAAAGTTCAACTACTGGTCACTCTCTGCTGTGCAGAACAAAGATGACTGAAGAAAATTAAAGACACATGGAAACGATTATTCCAAAGGATTAAAGGGCCTAGGAATCTTGGCCTCAACAACCTGGAAACCAGAAGAACTAGATAGTGCCAGGCTACTACTACCAACTTCTCTGAAAGGGATTGGACTGAAGGTCGTGGATAAAGGTGAAAGAAAAAAGTGAAACAAAACTCAAAATGATAAAAAATAAAGACCAGTCTTACCAGTCAGATAGAGATCGGTGGCACTCTTGAGACTATTGCCTTTAGTCGCCCTTCGAGCCTGGAGCTGAACTCGCTCCATGACCCAGGCTTCAACCAAACAATAGACAGGCCTATCCGAGAAACAATAACTAGAGAGTTCTTCACTCCTTACGCCAACCAGTCCCTGGACATCTAATGGGCACTGTCCTTCCAAGATCGGGACTAGAAACTAGACACACGAGGTATCAGTGTGATAAGTGATGTTACATTGTGCAGATTGCAATCAAGACATGCATCCAACAAAATGTATGCACTACTAAATGGAAAGCTTATTTGCTCTACAGACTTGCACCCAATTCACTATTAAAAGTGAAACACACACACACACACACACACACACACACACACAGCACATTTGAGTTGCAAGAGCATTCTGGGATGTTCCTTTCTACTGAAGAACACACAGGACTCCTGGTCTAACAGTGAAGCTCAGACACAAAAGAGTGGTGGTTTGAATCTACCCAACAACTCCTAAGGAGAAAGACCCGGCAACCTACTTCCATAAAGATTATAGCCACGGGAGCCCTACGGCAGTTCTATTTGCCGTCAAGGTGGCTAGGACCTGAAATACGCTCAATGAGCACAGAGCAACAACAGTCACAACAAGTCACCGCTGGAGGAGAAGACAAGAAGTTATATACTTTTGCAGTCGAGTAATAGGCACATAATTGTTTCTTGCTGGCAACAAGATTGTGATGCATTTTTTAAAATATCTAGCACTTTAATGAATCATACCTGGGACCTATATGCAAAAAAGGGTTTGGTGGATTCAGTTTGCACTTAACCACTAATCTAAGGTTTAGTAGTTTGAGTCTCATTCCTAGTCTCCCCCACCTCCCCGACACTTCCCCCCCACCCCCAGAGGTGCCCCAGAAGATCTGCTTTTATAAAGATTACAGACAAGATGCTCTTATCACAGTGTTGTACTCTGTAACCTATGGGTTATCATGAGACAGAAGCGACACATGAAGAGAGACATTTTCCCACTTTTCCTTCTTCTTTTCCAGCAATCTGTAAAACTCCACCGTTTAGTTGAGTCGCACAGTAGCATTACCGTCTCTGTGTGTGAAAGAAAAGGTAAGTGCTCTATTTCATACCTGTGGGCCACGTGGTGAGACGGGGATCTGAATCCGCATGTCTGGTGGCTCCAACTACTCCCGTCTTTTGATGTATCTTTTTCTGTACATTTGGTTAAAGGAGTGGGGAATTTGAAATCTTTCCAGTTAAAACGCAAACAAGACAGCATTTCCCAGGTAAATTGGTGTCCAATAAACAGAACGTACCTAAAGTGTATCATTTGATAAATTTGGTCATATGTATAAATCTGTGAATCTATCACCACAATTAAGCTGGTGGCTGTCACCATGACCCAAAGTTACTGTGTGTCCCTTTGTAACCCATTCCTCCCCGCTACTCCTTCCCTGCCCCAGCCCCAGACAGCCAGTCGTCTGCTGCCTGTCACTGGCTATTAATTTGCATTTTTAGGAATTTTATGTTTGACAAAACTATTGTTTATTCAATCAGTCCTCTATGAAAGGATTTTTTTTAACCCATCTTTTGCTCTTACCAATAGTGCTGCAGTAAAACTCCATGTATATGCCTTTTTGTATGTTGTTGTGGTGAGGTGCCACTGAGTGGGATCTGACCCATAGCGACCCTGTGTACAACAGAATGAAGCACTGCACGGTCCTGTGCCATCCTTCCACTGTTCCTATGCTTGAGCCCACTGTCGCAGTCACTATGTCAATTTATCTTGTTGATAGATTGTTGAGAAAGAAGTTTTACTGCCCCTCTACGTTACCAAGCATGATGTCCTTCTCCAGGGACTGATGTCTCTTGACAACATGTTCAAAGCACGTGAGACAAAACCTCGCCATCCTTACCTCTTTGGTAGAGGTTTTGGTTAAAGAATCAAGACACACTTTCTTTTGCTGGATAGATATTACCAAATTTTTCTTTGCATAGAGATTTCATTTCCATAAAAAATGCATCTGATTTTTTTTCTCACAAGCATGTCCACAGCATACGTTGACATTTGGATTTTCCTATTCAGATAGCTGAGAAATAGTATCATATTATTGTGTATATATATATCTTTATTTTTGAAGAAAATAATTTAAAATGGAACAGTGGCTAGAGTGCTTCAAATCTTTTTTATCCTGAGCAGGTGGACACTGCTACAAGAAGCTTGGAGACTTTGTAGTTAAATCCTGGACTGCTGACCCAGGGGTTGGTGGGTTGAATCCACCCGACACTCCCTGAGAGAAAGGTGTGGCTGGTACCTTCTGCAAAGTGCAACCATGGAGACCCTTTGGGGCAGTTCAACTCTTTGCTGGAGGGCTGATTCTTTAACGCCAACTAGTGCTCTCAGCCTACATCGGAGTTTTGCCAATACATTCAGCAGTGATCTTATAGAAAAGGCCTCTCGCCAAGGCGGCCTCCTCAAGCTTGCACTCTCCATGCTCGCTCGTTTTGACCTTCTTCTGCCTTTGTGAGCATGACTCTTCTGACCCTAGTTCGTTTTTGGATGCTCCTCACTTTGGACTTGTCTGATGGTGCCTTGTAGATGCAGGTTATGTATTTTTGACTGGGCTCTCGTAGACGTGATCTTGTGTTCACAAGGGCATCCTTGCAACAGAACACACGATTTCCATTTATCCTATTACTGATGAAGTCAGTGACTGGTTACTTAATGAAGGTAATATCTGTTGTAATTTCTCTCTTTTTGTAATTAATAGTTACTCTCTTGAAGCTATACAAGTATCAATCAATTATCTTCATCAAACTTTCGCCAATTAATTTTTGCATCCATTGATGTTTCTTTACTAAATTAATTGTTACTCTGATAGTTGCCAAATCGTGGTTTTGTAATTCCATCTCTCCCCTATATTAATTTGTTGGCATTCTATTTTAAGGAAAAGCTTTCCCTGGTCCTGTTTATTTGTTTCTTTTCTTTTATCAGTATGTGTTCACGAATTCTTATTTTATAGGTGAGTCCCAGTTGAGTACCGTCACTGCTAACTTTTTGATTTGGGCATGCGTCCTTCAAGTTGGCTGCTGACAGGCTCACAGTGCTCTTTATTCTATGTTTTCACTTACTTCATGGCACAACAAGAGGTTCCTGTTTATCTTACATTTTCCTGGCCCTGTTCTGGAAGCAGTCATTTTTTTCAAGGATCCTTTTGGGGGCTACTGGAATTCACAAAGGAAGTCCTGGAAGCGAGGACTGTCTTAGCGTGGTGGGTTATACACTGGGTTGTTAACTACAAAGTCAGTAGAGTGACCACACGAGCTGCCCTGCTGGAGAAAGATGAGCTTCTCTGCTACTGGAAAAGTGTACAGCCTCGGACCCGAGGGGCAGTTCTAGTCTCTCCTATAGCATTGCTGTAAATCAGAAGCAAGGTGATGGCCATGGGTTTGTTTGCTTTTTTTTTTTTTTAAGGCCATTACCTGGGCTTTGGATGTGCTCATTCTTTTAATTTATTTTTTTTAATTGTTATATTCAGAGCTCTTACAGATATCATTAGCATTCCATAATCAAATCACACCAAACCGTGTTGTGCAGTCACTCCCACAATCAGCTTCAAAACATCTTCTTTCTTCTTGAACTCCTTGATATCTGCACCCCTGTATCCCCTCCCTCCCCCACCCTACCCCCCAGGAACCATTATTTTTTGTGTGTGCCATATTCTATATATCCATTCACATACAATTCTATTGTCTGATCCCATCGAGTGGGATTATACAGTCATCAGTGCTATCATCTCCCTGTTCCCCCTAACCCCGCTTCTCTTCCCATACCCCCAGGGAACCATTACTCCTGTTACTGTTTCTGAAGGGTTATCTATCTTGGCTTTCATGTATCAAATGATCTTAAGTATACAGATGAACCTCTGAAACTCTGACATGATTAATGAGGTAAACAAATAAAAAACATAATATTATGGGGAGGAAATATTAAAGAACTAGAGGATAATTATGTGCTTCATCAGGGCTATACTGCACCATGAATCTATCATCCCTTCCATGTGGCACTTCTGAGAGGGACTGTCCCATTATCATACAGGTGGATTTTGGGTCTCCACTACATCTACACCCCTTCACATAGATTTGGTTGCTTGTTTTTGAACTTCTGATACCCCTTCCTGTTGACACCTCATGATCTCACAGGCTGGTGTGCTTCTTCCATGTGGTCTTGTTGCTTCCCTGCTAGATGACTGTTTGTTTAAGTACAAGCCTTTAAGACCCCAGATGCTATATCTTTTAATAGCCAGGCATCATCAGCTTTCTTGACCACATTTTCTTATGCACCCATTTTGTCTTCAGCAATTGGGTCAGGAAGGTGAGTATCATACAATACCACATTATTAGAACAAACTGTTCTTCTACAAAGGCAAGTTTTAAGTAGAGGGCCAAGGCCCATCTGCTTCCTTGTTACATTTGCATAAATATACATATGTAATTAAATAAACACATATTCACATATATACATATATATTTTTTCTTCTTTCCTTTTTTGTTTTTTTTCCCCTCCAACCCCACTATTATGTGTGTACCCATTGTTCACTGTTTAGTAATTCCTCTCAGATAAAATTCGATTGACCAAACACATCCAGAAAAGCTACACCCTTGCCATTAATTTTAGAGCCTTCACTATTTCCTGGTAGTGATTGTTATTGGCTCATAGCTCACCTCCCCCTGTCCCTCCTCTCTAATGACCCTCAGGAATCATTGGTCCAGTTGCTGTCTCTGTAAGATTGTCTATCCTGCCTATCTTGTACAGATAAGCACCAAAATAAATAAACAAATAAATAAAGCCATACAGATAGTCACAAGTCTGACAGGGATCCTGACATAGAACAGATAAATTTCTCTCTATTAAATAGAGAGCAGGGCATGTTATAAACCAGCAGACCTGTCCCCATTTCTTTCGGGGTTCCCTATCCCGAGTCCCACTTAGCTAACAACACATATCCCCTTTCAGCCTTCATCATTCTTGTCCGAAAGGTGAGCATCCTGAAAGTCCCCATTGCTATTCCTGCAGTCGAGGATGGAGCAAGTCTAGTGCCCCACCCCACCCCACCCCACCCAGGTATGCCTTTAGACTTTCAGTGTGGCTCCCTTGTGGCCCCCAACCAGTTTAGATGGGGTGCTAAGTGCTGCCCTCTGAGTTGGAAGTCTTTGATTGGGATGCTTCAGGGACTTCGTGGCTTCGCTACGATCTCTGGTCTGTTGCACTCCCCTCTTGATTTGTCCCCATGTCGTCAGGTCAGACCATTTGCTCTCCCCAAACTGTATCTTCAGGGCTGTCCACTGCTGTGCCATCATCTAGGGAGAGGATGTCACCTCTTGGGCTGAGGCCGGCTTTGCAGTCATCTCTGGGAATGAGCTGCTCTGAGCAGGAATGTTGTCCTCAAGGATTGGGACCCTGAAATGAGGTCTACTCTCATTCTCCCTTTCCTGTGGAGATATAAAGAATATCCTCCCCTTAGGTTGGTTAGTGCCCTGACCCCCCCTCTGCTGTCATTTCTCTCCCCCCACCCCTCTTTCGGCCTTAAAGGCATATGTGAGGGGGGAAAAGATCTCTTTTAGCACAAGTGCTATCTGCACATGTTTTTGATGACATATGAATCTAGCTTCACTCAGCATAATATCCTCCAAGTCTTTCCATGAGATGAGGTGTTCCATAGTTTGATCACTATTTTTTAGGGATTCATAGTATTCTATTGTGTGTACATACCAGAATATTTTAATCCATTCATCTATTTATGGAAATTTAGGCTGTTCCCACTTTTTTAGCAACTGTGAGCTGTACAGCAATTAACATTACAGAGCAGATGTCTAGTCGTGGTCTGTTTCTTATTTCTTCTGCATATATGCCCAGTAATTGCATTGCTGACTCATATGGTAGCTTGATTTCCATCTGTTTTAGGTATCGCCAAATCTCTTTGCACAGTGGTTGTACCTATCTACAAGACCACCAGCAGTGAATGAGCATTCCTATTTCTTCACACTCCCTCCAACAGTTGTTGCTTTCTGTTTTTTTTAATTGGGTTATCTTTGTGAGTATTAGGTGGTATCTCATAGATGTTTTGATTTGCATTTCCCAGATGGCTAGTGATCAGGAACATTTTCTCATATGTTTATTGGCCACTCAGATTTCCTCCTTTGTGAGACTTCTGTTCAAGTCTTTTGCCCAACTCCTCAAAGGGCTATTCTTTTTTTCTTGTTGTAAGCTTGCAGGATTCTGTAGGTTTTAGTAATAAGCCTTTTTTGGATATGTCATGTCTACATACCTTTTCCTAATCTGTGGGCTCTCTTATTACTCTCTGGATGAAATCTTTTGATGCACACAAGTGTTTTCAGTTTAGTAGGTCCCACTTGTCTCTTTTATCTTCCTCTGGGTGGGTATCCTTCCTGATGTCTGATAGTCCGTATATTCCTTCATCCCTGCACTAAGATCCTTAGCTTTGTCCCGATTTTCTCATTTGGATTTTACCTCGAGGTCTGTGATCCACCTTGAATTTGTTCTTGGGTATGGAGTGAAGTAAAGGCCTTGTTTTCTTCTTCTGCAGGCTGATCTCCAGTTTTCCAGTACCATTTGTTGAACAGGGCATCTGCTTCCCATTTGATATTTTGGGGGCCTTTGTTAAAGACCAGTTGTCTGTATGCTGCTGTTTTAATTCCTGGATTTTCTGTTCATATCCAGTCGTCTGAGTATCTATCATGCCGTGCTGACACCTGTGGCTGTCTAGTAAGTTTAAAGTCAGGTAGTGCAAGCCGCCCACGTTGTTCTTCCTCTTGAGTTGCTCCTTGCCAATTCTGGGCTTCTTCCCTTTCCATATGAAGTTTGTAGTCAGTTTTACCATTTCTTTGAAAACCTGATGCTGGAATTTGTATTGGGATTGCATTAAACTTATATAGTGCATGATTGGTATCTTTACAATTGTATTAGTCTGGGTACTTTAGAGAAACAAATCCACAGAAACTCATATATAAGAGAGAGTTTTATATAAAGGGTATGTGCATATCAAGAAAACATTCCAACCCAGTGCTCCCCAAGCCCACAAGTACAACATTAACCCATATGTCCCACACCAATCCACAAAGTCCTCCTCCATCTTGCAAAATAGACACAACGATGCTGACTGCAGGAGGAAAGCCAAGTCAGTGAATGTGTGAACATCTCAGCGCTGGCAGGGGTCTCCACACGGGTGCTCCATCACCCAGGGCTGTATCAGGTAGGTGCATGCGGCTTCTCCTCAGGAATGTCTTGCAGGAAGTCAGCCTTGCAAGCCATATCAGAGAACTGCTAAGGCAGCTGCACCCTTGTGCAACCATCACAAAGCAAGAGACCCGAGATATAGAAAGATGAGGCTCACTGAGTCATTTATCCCTCCGCCCTTCAATTAATCCCACATGTGTTTATTGGCCAGGTTGGCACAATAAACTAACTAGCTCAACAATGTTGAGTTTTCTGAACCATGAGCACAGGATGTTCTTCCATTTGTGAAGGTCCCCTTGGGCTTCTTGTAATAATGTTCTGTAGTTTTCCTTTTACAGATTTTTTTTTTGATTAGGTGTTTCCCTAGATATTTCAGTTTATGCTTGGCTATTGTGAATGTTACTACTTTCTTGATCTCTTTTTCTGTAATCCCTTCAGTGGTGTATAGCAACCCAATTGACTTCTGCTTATTGATCTCATATCCTGCCCTTCTATCATATTCCTCTATCATTTCTAGCAATCTGTGGAGCCTTTGGGGTTCTTTCTATATAAAATCATGTCATCCACAAATAATGATAATTTTATCATTCTTTCCCCAGATGTATACCTGTGATATCCTTCTGTTGCCTTATATTATTAGCTAGCCCCTCCAGGATGCTGTTGAATAGAAGCGAGGATAAGGGGCATCCTTGTAGGGTCCCTTTTTTCAGTGGGAATGTTTTTGTCTTTTCTCCATTGATTGTAATTCTGGCTATTGATTTTTCATATGTAGTTTTTATTACATTGAGGTAATTTCTTTCTAATCCTATCTTCTTGAGTGTCTTTATGAGGAATGGGTGTTGAATATTGTGAAATGCTTTTTCTGCATTGAATGACATTATCATGCAGTCCTTACCCTTCATCCCTGGTATGAATCCCACTTGGTCATGATCAATTTTTTTAATATGCATGTTTGTATTCTATTGGTCAGGTTTTTGTGAAAGACTTTTGCATTTATGTTCATTGGAGATGTCAGCCTACAGTTCTCTATTCTGTGGGATCCTTGAACGGTTTGGGTACCAGTATTACACTAGCTTCATAGAGTGTGTTTGGGAGTTTACTGTCCTTTTCTATGTTTTGGAAGAGCTTATGTAGGATTGGTGTTAGCTCTTCTCTGAATGCTTGGTAGGGTTCTCCTGTGAAGCCATTTGGGTCATGGTTTTTTTCAGATGGTAGTTTCTTGATAACATTATCTATTTCTTTTTTTGCTATGGGTCTATTCAAGTTCTTGACATCATATGAGCTAATATGGGGAGGGTTTGTTTTTCTAGGTATTTGTCTATGTCCTTCAAATTGTTGAGTTCCTTGGAGTAGAGTCCTTCATAGTACATTTGGGGTCCATTGTAAATTCCCCTGTTTCATCCCTCATACTCTATCTTGATGTTTGTTCCTTCCTATCTTTTGTTAGGTTTGCTACTGGTTTGGCGATTGTGTTGATCCTTTTGAAGAACCAGCTTTTTACTGAGTTGATTTTTCCCCAATCCCCCCCCCCCCCCATGTATCTCCACACTGATTTTTATAATTTCTTTTCCTTTGCTATTTGAAGGAGTTTTCTGTTGACTCTGTTCCATCTGCTGAAGAGAGTCCACCATGAGTCTCTCTCCCTTCTTCATATGCATATTGACTGCTGTCAAGGTGGCTGAGCTCATTATTATTGGGGTTTTGGTGGTTGGCAGTAGCGTATATGAATATATATGCTAGGAATATATACCTAGGTTGACAAGCAAATAAATAAGATACAAGTGGGTTTCCAGAGTTGGAGGAAAAATCTACTATCTTTTAATCCTATTTTTTCTCTCTTTAAGTCCCCTCAGACCTATGCTTATCTGCATAAACACATTTATACCTACACCACATGTCTATGTATGTGTGTATGCATGTATCTATGCATTTACACTGATACTTCCAATTCCAGTTCATTATCACAGGGTTCATTCTAGCATAGTCATGTTCTGTGTTTGAAATTTTCTTTCTTCAGGGAGAATTCTGAATTTCATATATTTAGTGGGTTATCCATGGGCTGCAAACCACAAGGTCAGCAGTTCCTAACTCCCAGCTGCTCCTCAGGAGAAAGATGAGAATTTTTGTTCTTATACAGATTTGTAGACTTAGAAAACTGTAGGGGCAGTCCTACTCTGCCCTGCAGAGTAGCGATAGTCAGAATCAGCTCCATGGCAGTGAGTTTGCACGTGCATCAATCAGACTGGCTGTAACCAGTCTGCTGCATAGGCTGGATGCAACAAATTACTCTCAGGTTGACACCCTTCCACCCTGTTGGGGTTCTGATCCTTCCACACAAATCCACTGTTGTAGCTTTCATGAATACTCTTTTCATGCTATTCAGATATCAGCATTCACATCAGACCACCATAGGGTCCTTATCACCCTACCTGGATTTTGACACTCTGTACTTCACATCTCAATTAGCTACTCTCTACCACGATTCATTCCTATTGTGCTCAATCTGACCTAATAGCTTTTGGTTTATTTAAGAAGGAGAAGAATGAGGAACAGAAAGAAAAAGGGAAGAATGAAAGGCAGATGGGAAAGAACAGAAGAAAGGGAGGATTTTGCATTTCTCTCATTATGAGTAATAGTGAGCATGTTTTCAAAGATTGTTAAGAAGCCACTTGCATTGGGGTTGTTAAGAAGCATTGGGGATGGCTATTGGCTCATATCTTTAGCCATTTTGCTATACAGTTATTTGCTATACATCTCTTTTTAAAAGGCACTCTTTCTATACTTGCATGAGGAAAGGCACCCTTTTCCTCTAATTTAAATTTCAAATATGTATTCTGCATTTGCCCTTTTTGGTACACAGGTGGTTTTTATTTTTATGTACTTGAACTTAGCATTTTATTCCTTAATGCTTATGGATTTTGAGTCAATGTAGAGAAATGCCCTCCTGCTCTTTGTCAAAAAGATACTTTGGTTGCTTTTTCATTGAAGTCTAGCCTACATAGCTGTTGGTCTGTATTTTTGTGGAGTAAAGGTTCTACAACTTACCTTGTGTCTCCTCATTATTTGCAGCTGGCATCCAAGAACTGGAATCCCACTTCCTGGTGCCTGGTGATTTATTACTTTTGACAGGGAACAAAGTACAAATGCCATGTGATGCCGTTCTGATTGATGGCAACTGTGTGGTGGATGAAGGGCTGCTGACAGGTATGGGTGTGCCTCCCTCCACAGGCGAAGCCTGTGCCCTCGCTCTCAGACCCCACATGGCCAAGTAGCCAGGCCTCTGCTCAAGAATGACAGCTGGGATGTGCCGGACAGGGCTCTGGCAGTTTGGGTTGTCCGAAGAGAGACCACCCTAGTCCCACACACCTTAGCTACCCGTGCTGCTGAACTGAAAGATGCTTTCTCTTTGTTAAGGGTGAAATGATCCTAACTTCGTACACCTTTTTGTTTTCCTCTTGGATGATGGGTTCTTACAACCTGCTCATTTTACCTTCAAAGAGTATGGGGAACACGAGTTCTTTTAGAAGTGACTGTGACTTTCACACTTAGTATTTTTTATTGAAAGTATGTTTTCAGAGATGTATGGATGGTTTGAAAACCATTAGAAACATCCTGAAACTCACGGAATCAAGGTCACGCTCCTCCCAGCCTGTCTTGAAAACATTGTAAAACCACTGAAAAATGTAGAAACACTTTCGGTGTAGCGTTTTGCAAATCTGCCACCTGCACCAATCTGATTTTGGACCTGCTGTATTTCATGTTTGGATGGCATGTAATCTCAGGGAGGGACTGTAGTGGTCACATCTCACAACTGTGGAGACTGAGGCCTGGAGGAGGGCAGTGAGTTACTCAAAGCCATCCCACTTTGATTTCTCCCTCCGCACACCCATCGTGGTGGGACATTGTGCCAGCAAAGCCAAAAGATAAGGGAAATCATAAAGTATTTTTTTCAGTACTGAAATGGGAGTCCATGCATGCACACCACGGGACAGTGGTTCCCAAACACACATTTCTAAGCTATGCTAACTTACTTCTTTTAAAAATCATGGCTACTTACGTTCCTTTCCCTCTATGGAGATTCATAAAAATCGCTTACTGGGACGTGTTTTTTAATTGCCAGTGTCCTTTTTCTAGAGAAAGTGGACCTGGTTCATGGGAACAGAACTCTGACCTGATCTGTCCACTGTGCCAAGACAGCGGGAAGTTTCCCAGGCCCGCCGCTCTGAGCAAACCATAATAGTTGCTTGTACCACCTTTTGTTAATACTTCGACCACTGCAGTGTGCCTCTCTCACTGCACTGGCCACAGGCAACAGACTCAATCACGAACTTCAACAGGTTCTGTAAGCTTCTCATCATCTGTAGTTGGCTGTTTTATATCTTCCACCTGTGCTATGGAAATGAGTAGATGATTTAAATGAGTGAAGGCATCCCACCTAAGAAAAAAGTAGAAGCTCATTTTTTTTTTGCAGGAGAAAGTATTCCAGTAACCAAAACCCCGTTACTGAGAATGGGGGGCTTGGTGCCCTGGAAAACACAGGGAGACGCGGACTACAAACGGCACGTCCTCTTCTGCGGCACAGAGGTGGTCCAGGCCCGGGGAGCCGGCGCTGGCTTTGTGAGAGCGGTGGTCCTGCAGACGGGTGAGCTCCTTCTTTTTTGTGTCCTTATTTTGAGAGAAGTCGTTTGTTCCGCTTGTTTACTCTCTACTCACTGCCCTCGAGGTGAGAGGCGATGCTGGCTCATTGCGACCCCATAGGACAGGGTAGAACTGCCCCTGCGGGTTTCCCGAAATCGTCATTAAAAAAAAAAAGCAACTTTATGGGCACATAATTTGCAAATCGTACAATTCAATAGTTAAATCATCTTAAGAAAAGTTGCGCAATCATCACCACAATCAATTCTAGAACATGTTCTTCTTTCTTGTGGTCATTATGAGCTCCCTTTTCCCCCCAACCACCTTTGCCAGACGGCGAGGAGCCCTGAGTCTAGTTCCTATCTCTATAGATTTGCCTCCCCTGGATTTCATATACGGGAAAACATACACCCCCTACTGCCCCCCAAAACAAAACAAAACAAAAAATCCCCAAACTAAGTAACAACAATAGCAAAGTAAAACAGTGAAAAACTTATGGAAGAGAAAGCAGCAATATTAAAAACCAGAACAAATTTGAAATGGGTCCAAAGGGAAATCAACTGATAAAGTGCCAGACTTTAACCTAAGTGCATCTGCAATAATCCACTTTCCAGTGCACTCGGCATAGACTAAAGGCAGGGAGTAGAAAGCCCGTCTTTCTCTCATGGACTTGCTGACAGTTTTGAAGACTTGGCCTTGAAACCACTATGCCACCGGAGCTCCGTTTCAGTTTGCTCAGAACTTAGAGTGTATTAGGCAAGGAGCAAAGTTATTTGGCTTTTCTTTAAGTAGCAAACCAAATATATATCTACATTGACACAGTCTGCCTATCTATATAAAGCTCCACAAAGCTTGGGGGGAAATGTATTATTTTTTAATTCCATCTTACACAAGCTTTTGAGAAATACGATATAACTTTTAGATAGATATATACTATAGTACATCTATTCGTAGTGCCTCACTGGTTAAATATTTGTGGCTGCTAATCAAACGGCAGGTGGTTTGAACTCACCCAGTAGTTGATCTCCAGAGGAGGGAAGACCTGGCGCTCTGCTCCTACAAAGACGACCAGCCCTCCGGGGGACAGTTCCACTCTGTCTTAGAGCATCATTATGAATTGAAATGGGATTGAGAGTACACAACAGTCTATGAGAGAACTTCAAAAAGTTCATAGAGAAATGCCATTATCTTTCAAGTCTATAGTTCCATGAAGCTTTTGAAGCCTAAACACACACACACACACACACACACACACACACACACGCGCGCGCGCGCGCGCCATTGAGTTGATTCCAACTCATAGGCACCCTATAGAAGTGGAAAACAAAGCCTCCTCTTTCACCCACAGAGCAGCTGGTGGATTTAACCCACTACCCCACCAAGCTGTGCGCACGCGCTTGTGTGTATAACGCCAATTAAGCTGACACATGCTTTTAGAAAAAAATAATGACTATTTATATGTGTTGAAAATTCTTCCCACACATAAAACCAGCAAAAATAATGACTACGTGAGTTGCACATTCTTCCCACATGAAAAACCAGCAAAGCAGACATACCCACTGTTGCACTTTGCACACAAATGGAATGAGAGTCACATGATTCAGGTGAACTTTTAACAATCATAAAGCTAGTAATTAACAGAATTGCATTTAGAACTTGGGTCATATAGTACGCAAATCTATGTTCTCCTCAGGCAGGACGAATAAGTCTTAGAAAAGTGAGTTCATTAGTACTTAGTGGGGCATTTAACTTCAGGTGACTGTGTGTGTCTGTGGGCTCACGAGCTGTTCTTTTTTTTAACAGTTTTATTAGGGGCTCATACAACTCTTATCACAACCCATACATACATCAATTGTGTAAAGCACATTTGTACATTCATTGCCTTCATCATTCTCAAAACATTTG
>NW_022103914.1:9506188-9507887 GCF_000313985.2 Echinops telfairi
GGACACACACATTCTAGGTGATTGTGAAGGATGTAAGAAAGTAAGATAAGGTGAAGGACATTGTAGGCAGAGAGAGAGAGAGATTTAAAATCTAATCTACGTATCCAATGTTGGCAACGTTGTTGACAAAAACGTCATCCTGCTCGCCCCTGGTAGTAGTTGGAATTGTTATAATCTTATCTCACGTACTTTGGTCAACTCTATTGAGAGCCATGAGTATGTCAGCAGCCCA
Organism: Echinops telfairi; assembly: GCF_000313985.2. Taxonomy (NCBI): domain Eukaryota; kingdom Metazoa; phylum Chordata; class Mammalia; order Afrosoricida; family Tenrecidae; genus Echinops; species Echinops telfairi. The sequence continues at coordinate 9,506,421 of NW_022103914.1, forward strand.
CTGATAGCATTTCTAGGAACTTGACCTCAAGGAATCACCAGAAAAGAAGGGGGAACGTCGTCTGCACAAAGCAGTTCGTGTGGGGTTTGTGTGGAATAGCTGCAGAATGACTTCCTTGTCCAGGAGCCGCCTGAGGAGGTGGTGAAGAAAGCCCTGGACGCCATCACAATCGCCGTTCCCCCTGCGCTCCCCGCTGCTCTGACCACGGGCATCATCTACGCCCAGAGGAGATTACAGAAGAGAGGCATCTTCTGCATTAGCCCCCAGAGGATTAATGTGTGTGGGCAACTGAACCTTGTCTGCTTTGACAAGGTATGTGTGCGCCGTCCTCCTGCCCCTCACGGCTGCTTTCATGACTGCTGTCCCGTGCAATGCGTTTGCCCTTTTGTGGGGGAGGCCTCATAGGGTACCTTTCTCCCATCTCACTTTATCTCTAGTTGCATGTGCGAGCTGGGAAAGAGCAGTCTCTCGGGCCACAGAGTCTAGAGTTCAGAGGAAGGAGGCTAGCTTCGGAACAGGGAAATCGTTTAGGTTGTCTCCTGGTCTCAGGTTCTATGAAAGGCAATTAATTAAAAATAACATCTTGCCCGTGACAGCCAAAGCCCTCTTGCCCAAGATATATGTATAGACATAATGGGCGAATCAGGAGCCCTAGTGACACATGAGCTAAGAGCTCAGCTGCTAACGGAAAGGTTGGTGGTTCAAAACCGCTTAGCAGCTGTGTAGGAGAGAGACCTGGTGATCTACTTGCACACAAATGACATCCAAGAAAACCCTTTGCAGCAGTTCTGTCTACTCGGTCCCATGGGGTTGCTGTGAGGAACTGACTGCAGGGTACCTAACGACAAGAAGGGTTTATTTAACTATGGCTTACTCTGAGATTTATTGGAAATAAAGCCCTATTAAACTCCTACTGTATGTTTCCTTCTGTCGTGTATTGATTCAAATTACTCTCGATTATACACAGTTATTCTCAACCAGCCTCTTCTTTCACCTTCTCTTCAGTCTACATCTTTTTGTTTGTTTAAGTATGAACGCCATGTGCTAGGTGATTGTGGAAGGTATAAGAAGGTGAGACAGGTGAAGCACCTTCCAGACAGATGAGTGTGGTCTGGAGGCAGAGGGCAAGTCCAGTGCGTGGTTTTGACGGGGCAGCGCATCAGGAATGGGGGCGATGTTTGTGGACCTCGACTCTCCGTGTAAGGAGTTGACTCTGACTCCTTGCGCAGTAGGAAGCCCTGAGGAATGGATGTAGCAGAGCAGGAATAGAGTCAGTGCTACAGTCTACAATGTCAAGGCTATCAGCATGATCTCCGGAGTGCGGAAAGTTCACCTGACTCCTGCCCCTCCTTGGATGTTAGTTTTCAACAAAAATAGCACCGTAAGAAATGCCTTCTAGTTATGCGATCATAGCGTGCTTTGAACAAAGAAGTGAAGGCAAAACAGATCATTGTGACATGAACTTGA
>NW_022103914.1:9511166-9512028 GCF_000313985.2 Echinops telfairi
ACATACACGACTTAAATCGTGTAGATTTTATACATCACAAATGCATTTTTGTTCTTGTGTGTTTATGTGAATAACATAACAATTTTCCTTCCAACGTTTAAAAATCCACGTGTTTCCTGTATTTTCACATTACAACATTGTTTGCAACAATGTCAGTTTCCTGGACTCAAAAGGATCATTCTGGTCCTTCTAACCACTTGGCAGAAGAGGCTCTGGGAAGCTACATTGCTTTTCATTTACCTCAGAGCATAGATTCTGTTACACGAAAACTACCGAAAAGCCAAAGCGCACTGCCGTTGGGGTGACGGAGTCACGGCAGCCCTGAAAGACAAGGCAAAGTGTAGGAAGTGTCATCTTTCTGCCGCGGAGCTGCTGCTGCTTCCGAACTACGGGCCTCGAGGTTCCGAGCCCACTATGTATGCAGCCTGCTACACTACCCGGGCTCCTTCTGACGTACGAGATGGCTTCCAAAATTCCGTTATGTTAAAATTCTGTTTTCCACAAACTGTTTGAAATCCCTCCACATGGCTGGTCTCCCCATTCCTGGATGTTTTTCTGTTTCCATTGCTGTACGTAATGCGTGCGGTGGGTAAACTATGTGCGCACCTGGACCCTCAGCTGTATGCATGTCCTCCGCGCTGCGGCTCTGCACCGTGCACACACAGTGGGCGCACAGGAAGAAGTGTCCAACTGAGCTGGCCTTCCAGCTTTGGGGGCTCCTCCCTTTATGGACTCGGGGTCATATGACAGGCGAAACTCATGAAAATTCCTGTTTCTAACAGTAACCTGTCAGATTCCAATGCAAACAACCTGTTCAGGTGAGGTTCCTTCCTGAGGGCCCCTCTGCCCTCCCTCCTCCTTC
>NW_022103914.1:9512900-9531730 GCF_000313985.2 Echinops telfairi
TTCTCTCTCATAGTTTGGCTTTTTCCCCTTTTTATCCCCTTATGAAAAACCTGGGAGCCGTGTTACCAAACATTGAGGTAATTTGCTCTGTTGCTGCATCAGAATGGAGATGGCCACGAGGGTCAGTCTTCATGCAAGAGGCCTTTGGACCTTTAGTGGGTCAAAAGGAATCTTGACTTGACTGAGTAAGCCAGGCAGAAACATGCTGGATTATGAGTCAGTATTCCGAGAAGGGTTCTTTCAAACCCAAAATTTAGAGCCACAGTAGCTGTGTGTACAAAAATTACAAGCAGGGTTCGAAAAGTTGGTGGAAATGAAATTTGAAGATAATGAATTTTTTTTAAGCCCACTGTGCAATGCCCTACCGAGTACTTTGAAAATCGGCACAAGTCTAAAAGCGTCTAAGGCCAAATAACTAGGAAAATGAGCAGTCTCGGAACTCACGTGGAGGAAGAGCAAGAGAAAGAGGACACAGCGGGTCAGCAGGACAGCGATTCCGCAGACGTGCCAGGCGAGGGGAGAGCCATGAGATCCTGCGTCGGAAGCAAAGCTCACTTGGGGTTCAGAATGACTTTTCTGTGACTGATACGTGCTCCCCAAACAGTGGGCTGTTTTGTGAACTCCTGCTGAAGCACCGTGATTTGGAATCCACTCAATGGCAATGGGTTTGCTTGTTCGTTTTGGGTTTGATATTCCTCCTTCAAGCAAGGACTTACCAGGGAGGTTGCAAAGGACATTTGAGTCCCATCTCACTCGATTTTAGTTCAAGCTATTGTCTTAGTTGCCCAATGCTGCTATGACAGAAACACCCTAAGTGAGTGACGGAACCACAGTGTATTTTCTCACGGTGCAGCGGGGGAGAAGTCTCAGTTCAGGGCAAGGCTCTCCCTCTCTGCTTGCTCTTCCTCTCAGCTCTAGGGCACGGTTCTCATCTTTATTCAGCCTCTGTTCTTAGACGGGGCATCTATTTTACCCATCTCTGTTGGCTTACCTAACTGATTTTTTAAATATTAAAAAGACTGATTCAAGACACACCTTCCTTATATGAACAGTGCCTCCTGAACATAACAAAGAGGACCCCTCCCCAAACGGGCTTATAGGAGTCAGAGTTTCCAATGCATAGCTTTAGGGAGCACAACTCAATCCACAGAAGCTACGGTTTTTAGGAAATATTCTGAATGATGGCTGACTATGGACATCAGGTGCGAGGGTGGGAAAGGAGGAATTAGTGCCCCTTGAAAATGTTTATTTCTTAATCCTTAAAGTCATGCCGATTTCCAATAAGCACGTCATTCATTCATTCATTCATTCATCTATTTGTTGACTCTGTCTGCTATGGGCCAAGCATCAAACCTAATGACACAGAGATACAGAAGACACAACCCCTACTCTTGGTGAAGGATTGCTTGATGGAAATGCATCCCTAAAAAAATAAGTGCCGGCTCCCTAACCTTTCTGCCGCAGGGCTCTCAAGGAAATACGTTAGTCTGTGAGAGCGCCACCTAGCTGAAGTCAACCAGTCCCAGAGAAGGAGCGAGGAAACAGAGCTTCCATGAAACTTGCTCACATTCTTTAGACCTACCTCTGGAGAACAGCTATTAACTTGGGAGATGGGAGGGTGGGTCTGTAATGCAGTAAGCTCACGGAATTCTCGTTTTACAAGGTATTCGCCTTCAAGAAGCCCCATGTTGGCATGGAGGACTGGGACTGAATCCCTTCCTCTTTTAGTTTCCAGGAAGTCCACAGCTTTGCCTCAGGCTCACCTTTGCCATGGGGTCCCTTGTGTGCGGCCATGGCCAGCTGTCACTCTCTGATCCTTCTGGATGGGACCGTCCAGGGAGACCCGCTGGACCTCAAAATGTTTGAAGCCACCAATTGGGTAAGCCTCTGCACTGCAGAAAATCTTAGTAATATTTCCAACTCCAGAGCAGCACAGAGCCGCATAATATTTATAAAATATGAAGCCAGAGGCCCTACAGGAGTCAGGACAAATGAATCCAAGCCAGGTTTTCTCATTTGTTTAATAAAGTTAATGATTGTCAGGTACAAATGCAAACGTTGTACCTGACATTCAGATTTGATAGCAATTCTTCCATAACCATTTCTTAATTCTTTTGGAAAGAATTACTATATCATTGTTGCTCAGAACTATGAGCAATGTTTCATTTCAAAGTGTTCTAGAACATTTGGATTAGGAAACACCAGTGTTGTGCTAACTCATAGAACCATTTTTACCAAGAGTTTTAGTTCTACTAACTTAGTATTGATTTTATTCTTAAGACTGGAGCCGATGCAAAGGAACATTGTAAAAAAGCCTACCCCCCTCCTTCTATGTGAAAGTAGATTTCAGAGAGGGCGGGGCAGTTCTGCGTGTGGAATCTGGGTCTCAGGTTCTAGTTCAGCTTGGCTCTGACTGACTGCTTGACTCCATGAAGTCCTCGCTTGTCTTGGGGTCTTGGATTCCAAGACAATAAAAGGAAGGGACTAACGCAAACCAGCATGTCTTTTACATGTAAAACAAAACAATATGAAGACTTTGCAATCTTTTCATACAAGCGGACCTTCTGTGTTCAGAAGCACAGGATGTAAAATAAGCAGTTGGTTTAGAGAGAACACATCTCACCTACTTAACTGCTAGTTCGCTCCCAACCCACCTCCCTTCCACACGCAGCTGTCCGCAGCCCTGTGGCTGCTCGGTGCCACCGAGTCAGTTCTGCCTCAGAGCGGTCCTATGTCTGACAACACAACGAAATGCTCCCTGGTCCTGTGCCAGCCCCACAATGGTTGTTACCTTTGAGCCCATTGGTGTAGCCACTGGATCAATCCATCTCATGACGGCTTTTCCTCCTTTCTAGCCTCTCAGTGTTAGCCCCATTGAGAGAGATCACCTTTAGGAGCCCTTCCAACGGGAATTGGAGGCCATGGTGGTTCGGTGGTCGAATTCTCACCAGTTTCTATGAAAGAACACGGCTTCCGTCCTGGCCAAGGACCCTCATGTGTAGCTATGAGCCATCTGTCAGTGGAGACATGCATCTTGCTTCGATGCTGACTGGGTTTCAGCTCGTTTTCAGACTAAGACAGACAAGGGAGAAAGGATTAGTGATCTGCTTCCCAAATCAGCCCGTGACAGCCCTGTGGATTACAGCTGTCTGATTAGTTGCTGAACATGGGGATGGCACAGGCGTGGTATCATGTCAGCTTCTTCAGTGGGGTGGCCATGAGTTGGAGACTGGGTTGAAGGGAGCCGGTAACAGCCATGTCCAACTGGAATAAAGCCTGATTGTGCAGTTGTCGGCTGGAACATTGTGTGTCCTTCCTGAATGATCATTTGCTTATGTTTCAATAGAGTTGACAATTTCATCACAGTTTTTTTTTAACCACTTCATGAGATGATTACTGTGCATTTTGATGTCTTTGGGTAAAGAATTTCTTTGATTATAATTTGGGGCCATTATGGCAGCAATTACAGAGTGTTTACTGATCATTTAACCTTGTATGCCATAGTCCCTGCCCTGCCCGAGGACTACCAATCCATGTTCAAGAGGCAGGGAGGGGAGGGAGGCCCACTCTCAGAGGACAGAGCTGCTGAGGTGCAAGACGGAGGTTCTCGCTTCACCCGCGATCAGTCTGGCCTGTGTGAGCTCACAATCTTCAAATCAAGCTCTTCAAAAACGGAGACTGAGCCTTTACACAGCTTACTCTAACCGAGAAAGCAGGACAAGTTGCTTGAATAAGTCAGAAATGTCTGCCCTTCAAGCTCTCAGTAGTTCCCATGTATTATTTCCTTCTGTTGGGGAGGAAGTCCGGTTCGCCTCCAACTAACTAGCTGACGGAGACGGCACCAAGAATAAATACATGGAGGTGGTTGGAGGATTCTCTCAAAGGAAGGGTTTGAACAGCGTATCAGTGGACAAAAAAATAAAACTCTGCTATGAAATATCCCATTTGTGAAATAGGAAATGCATATTTCGGGGGACGATGTCCACATCAAGGACGTGCCAGCCCATGCCATGGTAGTTAAACCCTGCAAAACAGCCAACCAGGTAAGCCTGCTCATCACCCACCCACCCGCCCAAGAGCCAAACACAGAGGGAGACTCCTGTCAGGCCCACAGTTCCTGGAGGGTCTTATTTGAAACCCACATATGAAAATTGGTGAGACTTTCTTTCCCTAATTTGCTAAAATGAGGATTGAGTGAGAAGTATTTCATCCCCGATAGCTAGAAACGATGTCGGCAAGTCCCTCTCCATTCCCCATGCCCAACCAGGTCCCAGCAGAAGGCATTGTGATCCTGCATCAGTTCCCATTCTCATCAGCACTGCAGAGAATGACGGTCATTGTCCAAGAGGTGGGGGGTGACCGGCTGGCTTTCATGAAAGGTGCACCAGAGAAGGTAGCCAGCTTTTGCCAACCAGAGACAGGTAAGCACATTGACCAGGATTTTAACTAACAAGTTTCTGTCCCAAATATGTTCCCTCCATTAATCCAACTGCCTACAGTTCTTTGCCAGTTGGGTACACATCAACACCAACAGGAATACCAAAATCCAGCTTGTATTTCTCATCTTGATGAGTGTTACCATCATAACTCTCTTCTTAGGAGACTTTCCATTCAGTGATTCTGTCTGTGTTTGTGTATGTGTCCAACCCATAGCAACCCTGTGTACAACAGCACAAAGCCCTGGGTCTAGTCCAGTGCTAGTCCATAGCTTCTGTCGCTGTTTCAGCTTGGTCTATCATCCCTCCTTGGGTCCCTTCAATAATTGGCACATCTACCCCGACCCCCAGTCTTCTCTACTCTGATGCGCTTTCCGTGCTATAACCACCTGGATAGCCTGCTACCTGACCCGGGCTCCTCAAGGACATCCATAACACCTTGTAATTATCGGTGTCTTCATTTGCTACGTTGCCGTAGCAGAACACCACAGTGTGTGGTCGTAGAGTAGAAATCCCACACAGGGTGTCAGTAGTATTAGTTCCTTCTGTGGAGCTCTCTTCCAGGTTCTAGTGGCTGCCAAACACCTTTAGCATTCTTTGCTGCTTATAGAGGCATCTACTAGACCACATAGTGTCTTCTCCTGCATGTCTGTCTCTTTGTGACAACCTAACAACACACCACTCAGAAGGACTTTGGTTTAGGACCCACTTTACCCTGGTATGATCGTATTAAAACCCTATTTCCAAGCAGGGTCCTATTCAGATGTCCTCAGATTAGGAATTTCAATTTACAGTTTAGGGGACACAATTTCATTCCTAACACCTGAATAATAGCAATCACTTCATTGATGGTAATTATTGGTCTGTTGGCCGTCACCCTATGAGACAGATGTTCGGATAGCAGGTCTGCATTTTAGTCTCTGCATACCCCGTGCCTGTCCATACGAGACACTCAATTAATGTTTACTGGTTTAACCGAAGAAAATACATTCCACTCTTTTCCCATTCTTTTTACTTTTTGTGTGTGGAGGGGCTGGAGGGATACTTTCTTCTGGTAGCTTCACCAGCCCCAAGACATCGACCTGGACCACGTTGTTAAATTTAGAACTTCCACTGGCTGGAGTGTCCTTTTGTTGAGGTGTGTTTCCTTGGGTGAAAGTTGGGTCTGCTTGTATAGAAACCCTGGGTCAGCACCGCCAGGGGGAAGACTGCATACTAATCCTGTGTTATTTTCTGAACAGTACCAACTAGCTTTATTAGTGAACTGCAGATTTACACCACTCAGGGCTTCCGGGTCATTGCACTGGCCTATAAGAAACTGGAAGCTGATCACCACTTCACTGCCTTGACGAGGTAAATGGGGAGCCAGTTTTAGAAAGGAAAATGGCTTGGTGGAAAGAGGCAATCAACTGGGATGGAGCTAATGGAGTGGACTTGTGAACCCAGATCCATAGCTTGCTAGCTTCCTGTGAAACTGGTAAATGCGCACATAGCCATCCCTGCCCTGCCTAAGTCACAGGCCCTGACTGGGAGAAATAGCTGTGGTGTGCTTGTGTGGTTTTATGGGAACAGATATGGGAAGTCACTCGTGCAGAGAGTGTGGAATGATGGTCACGTCCCCATTTTGAACCAAATACAAGTAGTGTATTTAAAAATATATATAGCTATTGGATTGTTGAATATGGCAAAGCAATAGGTCCCTGAAAAAAATTCTTAATAAGAAAGACGCAGTTCAGTAAAACCCATAGTACAGCTTGGGCTTAACACGTCATCTGGATAATGTTTGCAGGAAAAGAAGAAAAGCGTTTGAGGGGAAATTGAAGGGAAATTCTAGAGAAAGTTTTTATATGAATATATTATATTAGGGAGGTTCCAAAGCAAAAATAGATCGGAGTATTTATTAGTCTAGATTTAATTGATGTTATTGTTTATTTTCACTGTTTTTAGCCTATCTTGTTTATTTAACCTACAATACCATGTCCAGCACTTTTTAAAGCTATTGTTAACTACTATAGCTAATGCTTATGCTATTGATTTTGTTATTTGGACACAAACTTGTGATTTTTTCACTACGGACATTCTAACATTTCCCCCCCAGTCCTACTAGACCTAACACTATCTTGCTCGACCTCCATGCTGTAGAACTTCTTTTAAGATTCCCATGTTAACATACGCATAGCCTAATCCGCACATCTTCTCTGTCAAAAAGTAATATCCTCTCTAGATAATAAAAATGAAAACGAAAAAATGCATCACAAAAATGAATATCCATGTCAACAAATACTCAGTGGACGCCACTGAATCCAGAGGTAGAAATACGTGGTTTGCGTCTCTGAGGAGAATCATCGTGGAGGCAGCAGTTGTGGAAGACGCAGGAGTTGAAGCCACAAGTTCATTTTATTATACAAGGCAATCTTGTAGAGCGACTCCCACAATTTTCCAACACAAGTCCTTATGGAACATCACTGATGTGACCCAAGTCTGTCACATTGTGAACGAGCCAACTAAGGTCTTCAGTGTTGGGCTCCTGAACATTGTAAGCCATGTTTCTCTGGGGCAGGACCCTTGGCTCTTGCAGCTCTTTGTGGAAGATCAACTCGGGTCAAGGTCACTCAAGACAGAGAGCTCAAAGTGGACTTTGAGATGGGAGCTCACATTCTAGGGAAGAGAAAATTGGAAGCAAGGAAAGGGTATGAAAGAACTTGTAAGGAATTTTAATTTCCCAAGAACCTGCTGCCAGAAAGATATCAACATTCTGGTGCCTGTGCAGCTGGCTGTGTAGAGTTGTTGTCATGATATGTTTGCTTATTTATGATCTGCAAACTCATGGTGGTGGGGGCTGTGTGGACAGATGAAGACAACAGGGAGGGATGAGGGCTGAGGCACAGTGGAGAGGATGTGCCCGAGCCAAAGGTCGGAACTTGTGAAAGTCTAAACACAGTTCCCTAGTAGGATCTGATCACAGGTCTCCAGCTGCATGTCTCCTCTTAAAGCCACATTGTCCCTCTGCATGTTGTTGCAGGTGCCGTCGAGTCTGTTCCACCTCATATCAGCCCTGTGCTCAACAGAACAAAATCCTGCCCGGTCTTACACCGTCATCGCAGTCGTTCTTATGTTTTAGCCCATTGTTGCTCGTCGCTAAGTTAATTGACCTAACCACTGGTGATCCCCAGTTAGGGAAGCACATTTCATTTTCTGTGGTTACTCTGGGTTCTCCTAGCATCGACGTCAGAATCTCTTCGGGAGTTCTTGGCTGCTTTGTGCATAGTTCGTCCTTCAGAAGTACCATGGATGTTAAGAACATGAAGCGTCGCCACAGGGATGACAATACTCCCTTTGTAGTACACTTCCCGCGATTGTTGTGAGAAGCTCTCGAGCAGCAGAAAGACAGCTGCTGGGTTAGCAGCAGAGAAAGACAGCATTTTCTTCCAACTTGCAGAGCTTGAGACCCCTCACGCGACTACTTCTTCTTTATTTCCAGGCTCAGACTGAATGGCCATGAAAAGAGTAAAGGAATTATACTACGCTAGAGATTATGTGGATGTGTTAAGTCCATTCCTTCTTTTTGCAAGACAAGAAGTAGATTACCAGACAAAGAAAGTGAATTATCCGTGATCCCATAGCAAGGGAGTGGCAGAGCTGAGGTTAGAACTCTGGTTTCATGATTATTGTGCATTGAACCTTTTTGTGGGCTGTGAGCCAAAGGCAGAAATTTGAGTTCCAAGATGGGCTACAGGCATTTGTCCTTGATGCTGTTTTCTTGGTGCAATCTGGCACTTTCTGGTTGGCCCATGTCACATCAGCTCTGACAAATTCTAAAGCCTGACGTCTGCGTATGCAGGGCACTAGAAAATCGAAGATTGTAATCCGGCATTAAACTTACTCAATGACCATCTCAAATATCACCTCCTCCAGGAAGTCTTCTTCACTTACTTCACCCAAAATTGATGATATCTTCCTATCTTTTTCTTCTCTGAAGAAGAAACAGTCCAGAGAAGCTGGATTATATGAAGAAGAGTGTGGCATCAGGATCAGAGAAAGGCTTATTAGCATTCTGCTATATGCAGATAATACAACTTTATTTGCTGAAAGTGAGGAGGATTTGAAGCACTTGCTGGTAAAGATCAAGGATTGTAACCTTCAGTATGGATTAAACTCAATGTAAAGAGCCAAAGCCTCACAGCTGGACTAATCGACAATATTATGATAAACAGAAGAAAGATTGACGCTGTCAAAGATCTCGTCTTGCTTGGATCCACCATCAATGCTCATGGAAGCAGCAGTCAAGAGATCAAATGATGCATCGCCATAGGTAAATCTGCTGCACAGACCACTTTAAAGCATTAAAAAGCAAGGGTGTTACTCTGAGGACTACGGTGCGCTGCCCCAAGCCATGATATTTTTAATTGCCTCACAAGCATGAGAAAGTTGGACATTAAACAAAGAAGACCAAAGAAAAATCGATGCACTTGAACTATGGTGTTGGTAAAGAACATTGAAAATACCATGGGCTGCAAAAAAACCTCAAAACAAAACCCAAACAGATCTTTCTTGGAAGAAGTATGGCCAGAATGCTCCTTAGAGGAAAGGATGGTGAGACTTGGTCTCAAGTAAGTTAGACATGTTGTCAGGAGATCCGAGTCCTTGGAGAAGAGCATCATGCTGAAGTGCAGGGGCAGCGCAGGAGAGGAGGGCCCGGAAGGAGATGGCTTGGCACCGAGGCTGTAACCGTGGGCTCAAGCATAAGAACAGTGACGCTTCTTTCTGTAGTGCTTTCACTATGAGTCCAAACAGGCTCGCAGCACCTAGCAACAACATCTATTTCTTCATCCCATGGAAATTGGCTTGTACATTGATGATACCACTGATCCCAGTTAACCCAAGTGGTCGTGTCTAATCTTTTCCTTCTCATTCCTCGTGAAATCTCTGGAGTTGGGGTACAATATTCTGTGTATATGCGCTCTCCCTGCCTCCTCAGTCCTTCTTAGGTGCTCAATGACTGGTTATTGATCTGTCTTTGGGAACCCAGGGAGAACACACTGACAGTAGAACTCGAGGGAACAGATTTTGCTGTCTAATAATTGACAAGATAAGAGTAAACACATTCCATTGAGACAAATATTTGGTGAGCATGCCTGTCTATGAGGCCCTGAGTGGATGTGGTTGAGCTCAGAGTTGAAACCAGTAATGGCAATTTATGGAGAAATAAAATATGAGAAGTACTATGTCGAGAAAGGAATTAGTTCTCTCCGTGGAGGCTCTTACAGAGGAGGTGCCATGTGATTTGGGCCTTGGAATGTAAGGAAGATGTCAGTGGCAGGTCATGAGGAACTTGTAACTTGCTCCATTACATACAGGAGGAAGGCTATATTATGGCATTCTAGAACAGATGTGTAGAATAGGAGCAGAGCCTGTCAAGAGAATAGTCAATGGTCCGTCTTGCCTGGTAGGTGGGTGTGGATCAAGCTGGAAGGTAGTTTGAGACCAGATCCTAGAGAACTGTGGATACCTGGCTCAGAAGAACAGGGCATCCCATCCTTCCAACATGAGTGGGGGCCTTGGCAGTTTCTGAGGATCCCCACTGACGTTCTTGCGTGTCTAGGCCGATGTGAGGTCTAGCATTGAATACGCATGGCAAATAAGGTCAGAGGGCTGGTTGCGGCTTTCTTGTTTTTCAACCCAAATTAAGCAGCGAGGGTGTCTTCCTCTTATATCTCCTTGAGGTCTCTGGATGCCAGATAATAAATCAGGAGGCATTTCTGAGCCCTTGTCCTGAATGTACTTCTCTGACTTGGCCCTGTGATATGATACATCATCAGTGTCCCGGCTTTGGTTATTTGCAGAAACACACTTTCTGCAGAAGATCAAGGGCACCCATTGAAGAGAAGGGAGGGTGGGGTGGTGGTAGCCTTAATAGAATGCAGTAGATGTTGAGATGATGGCCTCCTACCTCCTACTGTAAAAATAGTGTTGATTAGAGGCCTGGTTTCTTGAGAAATGAATTTCTTAAACAAATTTTCTTTTCCTAGAGCGTCAGTTGTAAGAAATACATGTTTTGCTCCAGAACTAGGACTCCTCTCTGATAGTTGCTAGAAGGAAAGCCAATGACTATCAGGACAGCCACAAGAGGTAGAGAGATGTCTGTAGTCGTTCAGCTCCTTTTCTCTCAAGGTAAAAGCCAGTCTTTCCCTTCGCAGGTGCTCCTTTGCCCTTGATTCCGCCAGAGTGAAGGTCTCACTGTCCTTGATGCTCCTTCTCTCTTTTCTTGCATCGTCCTTGGTATATAATCTCTGCCGGGAACAATGGTGACCGAGTAACTAGAAAGCTACTTTGACAGAGAAGTTTTAGGGTTTTTTGACGTCCAGAGGTAAGAAAGTAAAAGCTATTTCTGTTCAAGCATCTCTAAATATCTACTTCAAGGGAGAAGATAGAAACAGACCTGATATTCCTGGGACTGTTGATCTTGGAGAACCAACTGAAGGCAGAGACAAACGCTGTCCTGGAAGAGCTCATTTCGGCCCGGATAAGGACGGTCATGATCACAGGTAGAGAACAAAGCACCCCACACAAACGGTCAACGTTTGGTGAGCTCGGCTTGCTTGCTTACTGTAGTTTCTATCTCACAGGAGAGTGACTCAAAATACACTCATTTTTATAGATTGCATCCTGCCTCATGAACATAACTGCCTTTGACCTTGCCTTATTATCATCATAGCGATTCTAACCCACTGCCATCAAGTGGCTTCCAGCCCATACATAGTGACAGAGCAGGTTGACTTATAAGGCTATCCAGCTTCATGAAGGAGGGCTGCCTGGAAGCATCTTTCCCCCAGAGTGGCTGGTGGGTTCTTGCTGCCAACATCCACGTTCGCAGACCAAAGCTTCATTCCTTGCACCACCAGGGCTCCAATGAACATCGTAGGGGTTAAGACTTGGAGCACATGGATGGATCTATTAGTTCACAAAGTGGAAGATATGTAATATGAGAATCCTGGCCTACTGAACTTGACTCCGGTTTTAGGGGGACGCAGTTCCATCCGTGAAAGATGGGACAGAGGGGTTATGTGAGCTCTGATTTCTTACGTATTGTGAAATTTCTTTCTTTGCCCTGACAGTTAAGTGCTATCTTGCCTGTGCATAGGAGTCTGAGGTTGCAATCTTTTTCCATTAATGCTTTGTAGACGCGATTCCTTTGTTGTCCGGCTTTTGGTATCACACATCATGATTCCAATGGTGATTCATTGTGGCTAACTGGCTCTTTTCTGCTTATAAGCCTTTTTCTTGACCTTGGAGAAGCCTTAGTAATTTAGCAATGCTACTAGGCTATGCCTCTTTGTCTGTCTGTCTTGATTAATTTAGTTTGGAACAAACAAGCACTATCAATCTGTCTTTCTTTCTCTCTGAGAAAACATCCTCTATTGTTCAATTAATTATTGCCTTTGTTCTCTCCACTTTCCCTCTTATTATTCACATGCCAGGTCTCATGGAGTGATGCCTTCAATTTCTTATCTTTAATCTTATAATTGTCTGTCATATTTTTGTGATTTTGCTTCACGATTTTTTTTTTTTTTGCGTTCTGATTTTCTCAGAGGACAAACTGAGGTCTCAGGAAGGGCCATGATCTCTGTCAAGTCGTCTAGTGAATGGCTAACTGTGGTTTGGGGATGGGGGGTGGCGCCAGGAAACCGTGGGTTTCGGTTTTGGCTTGGTTCTGGGTAGGGCTCTGTTCGCGCTTTGGCATTTTCAGTGCAGGTTTCATCTGCTCGACTGCATCGCGTGTTCCGATTGTTCTGCCTGGTCTCTTTCAAATAGCTCTGGAACTCTTAGATGGTTGGTATACCTGTTCACCAGGTAACTGAGGCTCAGGCCTGGGCTGTGGAACCCTCCCAGGTACTGTGTGGAGAGGGGATCTGTGGTGCCTGACTGAGGCATCTGGAGGAAGCCTCTTCGCTTTCTACACTCTTCCGATCTTAGGCTAGGGCGGCTCCTTCCCACTCAATCAGCTCCTCAGAGGATTCTCAGAAACATTTTGGTAGATCTGAGAGAAAGTATTTTAGAGCTAGCCAGCAAGCTGTTGTGTTATTTATTTTTCAGTTATTGCTCTAGGAATCACAGTATATATACCTTCCCTTTCAAGAAAACTTATATACCAGTCCGTATTCTCTCCTTTGATGGTATGGTTGCCCTATATATGTCATATGTCACACACAGAAAACACCTACGATATGTAGGTTTTACTTTCAACAGTCAAGGGTTAAAGGACATATGCGAACAAAGTCAGTCTTACAAGGACCAGGTTGCTTGTTATTTCTGCTGCTCTTCGATCATTCCTCGTTACAAGTTCCCTCTGGGATAATTTCCTTTCCACTTGAAGATACTTCATGTAGCATTTCTTTTTGAGCGTGTCTGCTGGTGATAAATTAATTCCATTCCCTTTATCTGAGAATGCCTTTATTTCTCCATTCCTGACGGAGCTTTGCACTGGCTACAGAAGTCAGCGTGGACAGTTCCTTTCTTACAGCCCTCAAAAGAACTTGTCTCATTGTCTTTTCTAGCTTCCATGGTTTTTGATGTGCAAATGTTTTTTCTCTACGTACCTTTCATATGTTTTGTCTTTGTTTTTCAGCAGTTTGTATTAAGTGTTTGATTGTCATACCCCCTGAGTTTATCCTGTTTGGGGGTTCAACGAGCTTCTTGAATCTGAAAATTTGAGTTTTTACCAAAGTTGGAAAGTTTTCTACTATGATTTCCTCAAGCACATGTTTTTTCAGCTTCAATCCACTTTTTGGGGGGTTCTCATGACATGAATGTAAGACCTTTTGATATCTTTCAATCTAACTTCATTTTAAAATTCCCTGTTCTTTAGAACCTGTCGTTTCTCCTGGTCTCTTGTCTAGCTCTCTTGCTCCTGTCTCTCCATTCCGTTCCTGCGTCCATCCGTGTTTGCATTCTTTCTTCTTTCTTGGATTGTAGTTTTCAATTCTAAAATATGCAGTTGATTCCTTTTTTAATAGTGGTCATTTCTCTGTGGAGAACTTCTAACGTTCCATTCATTTACAGAGCATTAACTTTTACCACAATTTTCCCTTCCCTCCTGTGGGTGGCAGGCGGGGGGAGCCCTGGTGGCGCTGTGGTTACCAGTTGGGCTGCTAACTGCAAGGTCAGCAGTTGGAAACCATCTACTGCTTCTTGGGAGAGAGGGGGACTTTCTATCCCTGTGAAGAGTTACGCTGTTGGAAATCCCCAAGGGCAGTTCTGCTTTGTCCTGTAGGGTTGCTGTGAGTCAGGATCAACTTGATGGCAACGAATTTGGTTTGGTTTTGTAGGTGGTGGATCCCGTGGCCCCGTAGGTTTCCAAATTTGGGCTGTGCTGCTTAGTTGTCCCACCCATGGGGATAGCCTGGGTCAGGAGAGGTGATTGGAATCTTAGTTCAGTCCTTAACTCCTTTGCTGTGCATCTTGAACTCTGGTACACACATGTGCAGCTCTGAGTGGATCATGGCACTTACATGAACTTATAAATTGAAGGAGTCCTCTTCCCCAGTTCTCGCCTTTCCAGCGTTCTCTCACACTCTCCAGCCCCTGGGGGCCCCTTGGGCGATTTTCTGGCCAGAAAGACTGGATTTACTTCAGAGTTTTAGCTGCCCGCACAGCTGTAGCACCCGGGCCCTCGCTCGTGTGAAAAGTGCCGGAGGAGAGAAAGTCTTGGAAAGAGAGGTGGGAGGAAGGGGCATCTGCCTCCTTGTAGGCTCCTTTTAGAAATGTTACCTCCCTTCCACATATTCTGCCTAATTCTGTTGACTTTTAAATGCCCTCAGGTAGTTGCTTTTTGTATTTTTTTCTGGTTTTCCGATGTAATAAGTGGAGCACTCACTCCATTTCACTAGATATGAATCTACCAGATACTACTCGTACATCAAATGAGAAGAGTTTTGTTAAACTCTTGGAAAGTGATCAACGAATGACAGAACCCTTTACTCTTTGGCAAAAAATTATGTCCTTCATATTTTGGGGCAAAATACACTGGCAGATCATGGAATAACCAGATAAAAAGCATTGAGAACTAGAAAGAGGATCAAAGAATTATGAAGGGTCAGGACTCTCAGAGACCTTAGAGATTCTTTCTCTCCATACCACGCTAAGGTCCAGACTCCCTCCTGCATTGCCAGGGCGTGTGTGTGTGTGTGTGTGTGTGTGTGTGTGTGTGTGTGTGTCTTTTCTTCAACCTTATTTTGGAATATCTAACTTTCAGGTGACAATCTTCAGACTGCAATCACAGTCGCCAGGAAGTCTGGGATGGTTTCTGGAAACCAGAAAGTCATTCTTATTGAAGCCATTGAAGCCAGTGGCTCTTCGGCAGCATCTCTATCTTGGAAACTAGTGGAAGAGACGAAGCACCCTGTGTGCGGGAATCAGGTATATCTGAGAACAGATCTCCCACCCTATTTTCTCAGACTTTTACTAACTGAATACATTTTGATGGCAAGAGTGTATAGGTGCTTGAGAGTCAGCACACTTATCCAAATGTCCAATACATGTGCAGTGCAGGAACCCAATTCGATCACTTTCCTCCACTCTTCTTCCTGAGCTATAAGACCCAGTGCTTTTCTGGGTGCTGGAGAAAGAATATCGTAAGAAAGACTAGAGCACGTTCGTCCTCTCGCATGGAAGCCACCTCGTAGAGGCTCTCCTGGGGAAGGTAGCAGTATGTGCATTGGAGAATCAAGCTATGCTTCTGGGTGGGGTCTGGGGAACATTCTCTCTCTCTCTCTGTCTTTTTTTGTTCTTTTCCATCTTCTTGGTATTCTATCTCTATTGTGTCCTTGTGGAACACTATTAATTCTGTTAGGGAAAAACAGTAAGTTCTAACTTCAAGGAGAGCTTTGTGAAACAGCGGCGCTTTTGTATTTTACACTTGCAATGTGTGAAATGTGGCCTCCTCTGGAGCTCACCGAGATCAAACTGGGCTGAGAAGAGGGCGTGAGGAAGTGTTCCTATCGCCTTCTTCAGTGGCGGGGATGGGCAGAGATGGATGCGACAAAGAGAAAATGGGTCTCTGAGGAACCAGGGCTTAGGCTGACTTTTAAAGAGAGATGGCCAGTGATCTGTTTTCTTTCTTTTTGTGTCTTCTCTCAGATATGTGTGTGGGTTGAAATGACTTTAGCCAGTGAACAGGCTCAAACGAACTGTGTCTTGGTTTTCAGGACCATTACATTAACATCCGAGGAGAAGGCCCTGGGGATGATACAGAAGGAAGTTACCATTTTGCTCTCACTGGAAAAACCTTCCAGGTTGTAAGTCAGCATTTCAGCAGCCTCCTGCCCAAGGTGAGTTTCTCAGAGTGCCAATCCCAGCACACGCATGCCAAAGGAGAGGCCACCTACTAAGAGTGGTCCTCAGTAATTGTGAGTCAGACACAAGACCAGGCACAGTCTTGTTGCTTAGATATAGCTAAGTTGCTTAGATATAGCTATTGAATGACTAGTTTTATGCATCGTAAGGGATGCAGACATTTTAAATAGAAGTTAATCTTTTCTCATTTCCTACTAGATTTGAAATCAGTAAGCTTGACTGGGCAATTTTCTTCTGACCGTAAGATTGACGTCCCAGTGAATTCTCAAAGAGTGGTTGTTTTGGAGCGCCTGTCGCTCTATGGCTGCAATAGGGGTCTCATGTTGTTGCTCTTAGGAGCCCTCTAGTGGGCTGCGACTCATAGGAACCCTGTGCACAACACAGTGAGACCGTGCCTGGTCTTGTGTCTGACTCACAATTAGTGCTATTTGGGGGCCTATTGTTGCTGCCACTGTGTCAACCCATCTTCTGGAGGGTGGCTTCTTCATTTTGCTGTCCCTCTACCAAGTAGCATGTCCTTTTCCAGACTGGCCTTGTAGTGTAATGCGAATACTGATGTTATGCAGGAGTGCAGGCCCCGGAGAGAACAATTCTGTTTGGTTTCTGATAGAGGACCTCTGTACTGAAGAAGGTCAAACTTAAAACTTGCTTAGGTGAAGAACAAACCCACTGAGGAGGCAAGTAAGTTATACATATAAATAAGCTAGGAGCAACCTAGGGAAAGATGGTGCTCAATGTAACCCACAGAGCAATTGTGATATCTCCCTCACCCCAATCACTCATCATGTTATGCACTGTGTAAGAAACAGGAGGGGAAATTCTTTGAGATGGCATGCGCATTACGCGGAATTTACGATTGGGAAGAAGAGAGAACACAAATACAAACCACAGAAAGATTTAGATTCCATAGGATGGAGCTGAGGGGGAGGAGTTTTACAGTTGCTTGCATTCAGGTAATATGGTGAAGTCACAAACCACGAATGGTCAGGAGTTCACCGTTGGCTGAAAGATAGTCCAGGAAGTTATCTCTTTTCCTTCTTCAGGGATGCTGGCTCTTTCTACACTGCAATACACAACGAGTACAAGGTTCTGAGAGGCCCACGATTCCTTTAGGATCACAATCCCCATGATTGTTGTTGCTGTTGTTAGTTACCATGGAGTTGGTTCCAACTCACAGTGACCCAATGTAAAACAGAATGAAACACACCCTGGTCCTGCCTCACCCTCACAATTGTTGTTATGTTTGAGCCCACGGTGGCAGTCCCTGTGTCCATCCATCTCCTTGAGGGTCTTCCTCTTGGTCACCGCCCCTCTGCTTTAGCAAGCATGATGTGCTTCTCCAGGGACTGGTCTCTCCTGACAACACGCCCGCAATATGTGACACAAAGCCTCACCATCCTTGCCTCTGAGTGAATTCTGCTATACTTCTTCCAAGAAAAAATTGTTCATTCTTTTGGAAGTTCGTGAAACTTTCAATAATTGTCATGAGCACCATAATTCAAATGTCTTGATTCATCTTTGGTCTTGCTCGTGTCCAACTTTCATATGCCTCTGAGGAAGTTTAAAAATACCGTAGCTTGGGCCAGGTGCACCTAAACCCTCAAAGTAACAACCTTTCATTTAAACATGGTAGAGAGGTCTTGTGTAGCATCATTTGATCTGCTGCTTCTATGAGCATTGATATGGATCCAAGCAAAATAAATTTTGACAACTTCAATGTCTTCTTCATTTATCTTGATGCTACCCATTGAACCAGCTGTGAAGATCTGGGTTTTCTTTACACTGGGTTGTAAGCCATACTGAAGGCTGCAATCCTTGATCATCATCAGCCAGTGATGCTAATTTCCTATCCCTATAATGCCTGAATTTTTAATTTCAGGAAAAAATTTTTTTGTTTTTATTCTTTACTTTCATAGTTATCAATATATATATAAATACATACATTTAATTAAATGTTATGAAAACATCGTGCTCGGCATTATAGGGCTATAGGTCACTATGTCCATCATTTTAAGCAGTCATCATTACTGACTGGTTGTCTTCACTGGTCATTATCATTAATCGGATGCTTGAAGTCTCAAATACCATTTTAAGAACCCAAGGAGGGCTCCTTGGGAACAATTGCTGTTGTTTTTATTTCTGAATATTAGCATCATTCCGGTGCTCTGAGAATCATCATTTTTCGTAGACTCGCTCATCTATTAAAAAAAGGCCTGTCTTTGTTCCTTCCAGATACTGATCAATGGGACTATCTTTGCAAGAATGTCTCCTGGGCAGAAATCCAGTCTGGTGGAAGAATTTCAGAAACTGGAGTAAGTTCTTCCCCAATTCAGGTGGGGTGACTGCGTGAAGGTCTGGCGGTCAGGGAAGAGATGGAGGAAACCTACTGATCATTTGGGTTGGCTAGGGCAGTGGCCCTTACTCGGGTTACACAAGAGAATCACCTAAGGAGCCTTTTAAACACAGCAACCCCGGCATCCCACTTCCAAAGATTCTGATTAAATTCTTCATGTGGGCCTTGGAGATCAGGATTTCTTCAAAGCTCCTCAGAGAAGTCAATTACGCATCCAAACATGAGAACCGCGGGACTAGAGCTGAATGAGCAAGGAGGAGTGATGTGAGAAGTGTCTGAAAGGCAGTGTGAGCTTAGAGACCTGGGACACAAGGTACAGCATCTGTGAAATTCAAGGAAGCGAAATGTTTTACAATGAGGCATTCTGAGGCATTGCTGGGTGGACTTGAACTTCTGTTAGCGGTGATCACTGTTAACTATTTGCACCACCCAGGGGCCCCTGGTTTCAGGAAAGAAATGCCGGTTTCTCAGCCTGTTATGTAAACTGCTAAGTCTTCCCATTCATACAACTGGACTCTAAGAAAAATCCCTATGCTTGAGTCATCAGTAATAAAAGTGATTTATCTTTTTAGAGAGATTAGCTGGCAAGATTGTTTTGATTTCTTTTCCAATTGACACGATTTCCTTTCAGTTACTTTGTAGGAATGTGTGGGGATGGAGCCAATGACTGTGGGGTAAGTAGCTGTTAG
>NW_022103914.1:9532318-9548151 GCF_000313985.2 Echinops telfairi
GCTTGGTGGTCCACATGGAGAGAGCGATATTTAATGCTAATCAAGGTTTTTATATTCTCTGGGGCCATGCAAGCCCCCTAATTACAGGTGAAGACATATGTCACAGGAAAGGGTTGTGCTATAGGTAATACAGTAATGGAAGGGGGTGGTCTAGGGGCATACACACAATAGGAAGAGGAGGGATTGGGGGTATGCATGTGACAAGATGGGCGGATCCTAAATTCAGGATGGCAGCTTAACTTTGGATGTCCCAGAGTGGGTTTGATCTGTTCTCTGGATCTCCATAAGAACCATTAGCAATAGGGTGTAAACCCCACCTACAGAAACCAAACTAATGGTCGCAAGCCTCAGGGAGAAGTAGTCCATTGTCCCCAGCAGCAGGGAGCAGGCCCACCCTGGGGTGGGGCAAGACAGCAGTCTGGTAGCTGATTGCCTCAAGGGAAATAACTTTTACCATTAGCTGCAAGCAGTGTCCTGTGTCTAACATATTTGGAGGAGATGACTTTGGAGAAATCTTTCTGTTTCCCACAGTCCATCATAAGTTCCCAAACTTATTTGGGCTACTGCCCCTTTTCAGAAAAAAAAATTAAAAAAAGCCTCAAAGCTTTCCTCCACCCAGACCCTCAGCAAATAAAACTTTTGTACGATAGCCCACAATCTAGGATAAAGTGTGGGTATCTGCTTTTGTAGTCCCACCCACCATTCCAGTGCCCACAGGATGTGATATTGCCCACTGTGGGAGACACTCGTCTACATGGACAGTAAGCTGACTGTTTGCTTTCAGGCTCTGAAAATGGCTCACGTGGGCATCTCTCTGTCAGAGCAGGAGGCATCTGTGGCCTCACCATTCACGTCCAAAACTCCGAACATTGAGTGTGTGCCCCACCTTATCAAGTAAGTAGGCCCTTCCCTCCTGCAGTGTTTCACTTCCTGGAACCCAATCACATGGTCCTGCCTGGGAAAGATGAGGGATGAGGGACTGCTTTGTAGGGGAAGGCAGTCAAACCGGCTACTGCCAAAGTTGATTTACCAAGAGTTAAGGGTAAAACTGTGAGAAGAACGGCATTTCAATGAAAATCATTGATCAGGTAATTTTGAGGAGGTGCACTGTGGTTTTAGGTGCCCTCGAGTCGGTTCTGGCTCATGAACAATAGAACGAACCGCTACCTGGTCCTGTGCCAGCCCCACAATTGTTCTTATGCTTGAGTCCACTGTTCCAGTCTGTGCGGCAATCTACATTGTGGAGGGTCTTCCTCATTTCGCTGCCCCACTACTTTACCAAGCGTGCTGGCCTTCTCCAGGGACAGGTCTCTCCTGACAACATGGCTACCACATGTCTGACAGTTTGCCACGCTGCGGTGGCTTCTGTGTTGCTGTGATGCTGCAAACAATGTCACTGGTATTTCACATGTCCGCAGAGTCACCCAAAATGAAAGCAGAGGTTCCAGACTATGAGTAGATGTTCCGCTTCTTCGCAATTACCCACTGAAAACCTTATGGGCAGAAATGGAAACACTGTCAGATACTAAAGACCCCGTGAAAAGCAGCAGGACAACGGAGATGCTGCCACAAAATGAGCCCCTCGGGTCAGAAGGCTCTCAAAGTAGGACTGAGGAAGAGCTGTCTTCTCAAGACAGCGTGAACCCTAATGAGGTGGACGGAGAAGAGCTGAGAGACTTTCGTTTGCTGATGGGTCACGGAGTTTAGGAGATAGGAAGGTGGAGTTTACTACTACTTGGGACGTTCTAATCATTCCTATTATGTATTTATTTACTTTTTCTTGTTTTTTCTTGGATCTGGGAGATGGATGAAAACCTTCTTTTCCCCATTTGCCCTCTTTCTCTGTGCTTTTTTGTGCTTCTTTCTTCCTTTGAGTTTGCCTGCCTGGCAGTAGTTTTCAAAACATGTCTTTATCTTTGCTGCTCCCACTAAAATTCTCCTTGCTTCTGTATTTCTTCCCACACACACATTTTCCTGTTCATTTTATTTGAGTGGTAGAGATAGTTAGCAATGGATACTTCTGGTTATTATAATAGCTATCATGTGTTTGTACTTTAAGAAGGACTTTGCTGCTAAAGAGTTTATATTTCAAAGGATCCTGGAAATATAGGAGTGGTTGTTATTTCTTGTACAAATAAAACAGGCCCAGAGAACATAAATGATATGTCAAAGATCACACAGTTAGAGGCTGAATTTGAATACATTTTATTTAAATGCATTTTATGTTAAAATCTCATGTAACATATCTCACATTCTTCTCACCATATTAAAAATAGTGTTTTTTTTCCTGGCTCTTTTCAAGGTTTTAATTTATTCATGCATTCAGTTGGTAAGCAGGCATTTCATGCCAGCCACTGCTGTCAGGACTAGGGACCAAGAAAAAATAAACAACAAAAAAAATGAAACTGTAGATCTCACAAAATTTTCTATCAGTATAGGCAGTCAGGAAGTGAACAGGTAGAGAGATACAATAAAGACAACAGTTGTAATCTTTTATTCCTCAAGCTGAAATAACCGAAGACAACATTTAAGCCTTGAATTTCAATATTGAAGGAGTCTACGGGGAAAATCTGAAGGACTTAGGAAACATCAAAAGAAGGTAGAAGGAACCTACTAGAAGAGATCCATGTACGTGCCTATTCCTCCCCAATAGGTGATCCAACAGAATATAGGAATTTTTTAACAATATCATTAATAATGGAACACAAGTGAATTTTAGCTCAAGGTAATTAAAATGTGGTTGCAGCAGCACATCAACAGGAAACTGCCAGAGATTCAAGCTGGATTCAGAAGAGAGTGGAATGACCTCATACCATTGCTGAGGTCAGATGGATCTAGGCTGAAAGTAGGGAAGCCCAGAGAGTTGTTTGCTTGCGTTTCATTGACGATGCAAAGGCTTCTAACTGTGTAGATCATAACAAATCATGGATTTATCCTTGTGAAGAACGGGAGTTGCGGAACACTTCACTTTGCCCTTGTTAATCTGGTGCATAGACCAAGAGGCAGTCTGTTCAAAATCAGGAAAGGTGAGTGTAAGCATCATCCTCTTTTAGTATCCTTATTCCATCGGTGTGCTAGCAGCTATCCTGGGAAACTAGGCTAGATGAAGCAGAATGGGGCCCCAGGATTAAAGAGGACTCCTTAACAACCTATTCTATGTAGACGGTACAATCTTGCTGCTGAAAGGAAGAAGACTTGGAGCACTTATTTGTGGATAGCAAAGACTATAGCCTTCAGTATAGATCACTCTGTAATTTAAAAAATAAAAATCCTCACAACTGGGTGAGTGAGCAACCTCATGTGAAAACACAGAAAAGATTGGCATCATCAAGGACTTCATTTTGCTTGAGTCCATGATCAATGCCCCCGGAAACAGCAGTCAAGACACCATGCGCTATATTGCACTGGTCCAATCTGCTGCAAAAGACCTCTTTAAAGTGCTAAAAGCCAAGATGCCACTTTGAGGATGACAGTGCCTCTGACAAAGCCGTCGGATAGCCAGGTGCATCATGTGCCCGTTAGAGCTGGACAACAATGAAGACAGACCCGGGAGGAATCAAGCTCGGGTTGATGAAGACCATTCAATTTACGGTGGTCTACCAGAAGAACAGATCTGTCTTGAAAGAACAGCCAGGCATGCTCCCTAGAATTGAGGATTGCTAGTTTTTATTTTTTTTCCCCACATACTTGGGCATATACCAGGAGGGAACAGTCACTGGAGAAGGATGGCATTCTCGGTGAAGTCGAGGGTCACCAAAAAAGAAGAAAAACCCTGAAATGGATTGACGGTGACTGCAGCTAGGGGCTCACTCAGAGTAATGGTTGTGAGGATGGTGCTGGAGTGAGCAGTGTGTTCTGTGTGCATAGGCTCACTATGAATCAGAGGGCACTTGACATTACCTAATGGAATGAATAAAAAAATAATCAAGAAAAAATCAAGCCTTGGCTACACAGTGGTGAAAGCCTTTGCTGGTAGCTGAAATGTTGCCAGTTATAACCCACCTGCCATTCCATGGGAAAAGATGTGACAACCTGCTTCTGTAAAGTTTTACACCTTTAGCCATTCTATGGGGCAGTTCTACTCTATCCCATTGGGTCGCTGTGAGTGGAAATTGATTTGGTAGCAATAGGTTTAGTTGGTTGGTTTTTGGAAGGTGAGATGTGGTGTGGTAGAGTTAAGTGTTCAACTACTAACCTAAAAGCACAGGCTTGATTCTACTGAGAGTCATTTCTTCAGGTCTCTGGCAGGCAACTTACAAAAAATACCCATTGAAAACAGTATCTTGACACACATGATACGTTGTCATAAGTTGAAATTAACTGTATGTAGTAAAAGATTCTGTCAACAAAATATTGCCCAATACAGGAAGCATTCAAAGATGGAAGGAATCTACAAAGCCACTGTACCTTAAGGAACTAGTTGACATGCGGTCATTTCAAGAGGTAGCATATGTGCAAAAACCAATGGTACAGGAAGAAGTCCAAGCTGCACCAAAGGCATTAGCCAAAAACAAGGCTCTAGGAATGGACAGAATACCAATTGCAGTACTTCGGCAAGCTAATGAAGCACTGGAGGCACTCACTGTGCCAAGGAATTTGGAAAATAGCTCCCTGGCCAACCAACTGAACGAGATCCATATTTGTGTTCATTCCAAAGAAAGGGGACTCAACAGGATGCTCCCTTTGAGGACTAGCCATGTGTTTTATGGATTTATTTATTTGTTTGTCTTTAAGCCATGGTTTTTCCAATCACCTCATATGCATGTGAACGATGGACATTGAATAAGAAAGACCAAAGAAGAAGAGATGCATTTGAATTTCAGTGCTGGGGAAGAATGTTGAAAGTACCATAGACTGCCAAAAGAACAAATAAATCTGTCTTGGAAGAAGGACATCCAGAATGCTCCATGGAAGAAGGACAGTGAGACTTTGTCTCATCTATTCTGGACATGCTATCAGGTGATACCATTCCCTGAAAAATGGTATCATGCTCGGTAAAGTGAAAGGGCAGCAAAACAAAGCACTGACACAGTGGCTGCAACAATGGGCTCAAGCACAGGAACAGTTATGAGGACCGGACAGGACCGGGCAGCATCTCATTCTGTTCTGTACAGGGTTACTATGAGTCAGAACCAACTTGATGGCACCTCAAAGCAACCATCAAGGGGTGGGCAAGGGTAATATGAAAGGTAATATGAAGACTTGGGAGGGGGTTGTTGCTGCAGATGGGGTGTTTGGGAAAGAAGTCAGGAATGAGGGCATGATCTACCTCTTAGACACAGCAGATGGCTGCGACAAAGTACGGACACAGGAACCCTCTTGACTTGATGGTCAGGTCTGGGAAGCTGAGGAAATCATTATCACTACGTAGTTGTTTGCTTTTCAGTTGATTCCACCTCACAGCAATCTTATAGGATCAAGAGTAGGCTGTCCCGTAGAGGTTTCTGAGCTGAGGTCCCTCTGGTCTTTTCTCCCGAGAAGCAGCTGCTGCATTTGAGCTGCTGCCCTTTTGGTTAGTATGTGAGCACTGAACTATTGTGGCACCAGAGCTCTCTGTTATGATGATAAGTAAATATAAAGCTATTTTTCTCAAGTGATGTAGATAAAATCAGTATTTCATATATAATCTATTTTATACTTTAAACACATTATATTCAATCAGTCACTCAAAAAGAACACAAGTTAGCATACTTAGAGTCTCAAAATAAGACACACACACACACACACACACACAAGTTGCCAAGAAGTCAGTTTTGACTCAGGCAACCCCATGTGTGTGTCAGAATCGAACTCTTCTTTGTAGGATTTTCAATGACTGAGTTTTCATCTGTGGATCGCCAGACCTTTCTTCTGAGCACCCCTAGGTGCACCTGGAGCCTTTTGGTTAGCAGCTGGACATGTTAACCATCTGCACTGCTCACTTAGAGTTTTCAATCTATTTAAATTTGATACATGGTTCGTGAGAGAATGCTTGTTGTTTTATTACGGTGTTAGAAATCGTTGAAAAGGACAGAATTCAATTTTAATCACGTACTTGCCAAATTCCTGAAGCATCTGTGTGCAAATAGACCTTGAACTTGCAATCTTACTTAAATTCCTTTGCTCACAGATAGCAAAACTGTGACTGCGAGGTAGAAATGACCTGCCATGCATTAATGCGTAGCGACAGTGTCTGGGACCGGCTCCCAGGTGCTGTGACTCTGAGGTCAGGTGTTGAAATGATGTCCACCGAGACACGAGAGCAATCTGAAATGTGGACTCCCTGGCTGGATCAGGGTCTATGAAAATTGGCCGGGAATTGGTCCTCCCCGAAACTCTAGCCAGTTCCCATTGACTCTAGGCTCTCTAGTCTGTCAGGCAAACAATCGGATAATCAGACTTTTGATAGTTTCCTCTTGAGCTCAGCTGAGCAGCCCAGAATAACTGACCTCATTTCTGTTCTTTATGCAGGGAAGGACGTGCGGCTCTCGTGACCTCATTCTGCATGTTCAAGTACATGGCTCTGTACAGCATGATTCAGTATGTTGGTGTTCTGCTGCTCTACTGGGTATGACTGGCACCTAGCCTCTTGGTTAGCGAGGACTAAAAGTGGTAGAGGTGCACCCTCAATTTGCAGTGCCTCTTCATGAAGGCAGGACCCTGGTGGAGTGGTAGGTTTTGCGTTAGTTAGTAGTTTAAAATCACTAGCCCTCCATGGGCAGCAAAGATGAGGCTTTCAACTCCCATAAAGAGTTACATTCTTGGGAACCTTAAGCGGTAGTTCTACCCTGTCCTGTAGGGTCCCCATGAGCCCCCAGTGGTCCCATGGCAGTGTTAAGGAAGAAATGTCAATACGACATTTGAGCACCAAGGGCTACATTAGAAGCATTTCTGTACATCAGAAATAGGCAAATAATGCCAATTCTCCATCTCTTGGACACACCAACATTTATTTAATAAGAGCTCAGGAGCGGTACCGAACACAGAACTGCCTCTCTCGCAGCCACTTTTATCCATCCAGTTCTGACAGCATTCTAACCTCCCCAATTCTAAGGTGGTTCTGTTCTGCCATGGCACAACAGTAATTAATGAGATGATTCTCTGCATAAATGCTATATAACTATCAAACCTTGATTATTAATGGTTGCCAATTTCTGTAGTGTAAATACTTCCATCACAGTCAATTTCAGACTTCAAACTTGGCGTCAATGAATGTGGAGCTGAGGAAACATGCACAGTAGCACATCATTATATGATACTTCTGCCAAGAAGATGCATACCATATCAAGAGCACCGATCACAATGAGATGTGGTAACATTCTTAGGAAGTACAGAGTTTTGTGTATTCATTACTTTTGTTTATAACACAGTTTTTTAGGGTATGTTTTAATAATTTACTCATAAATGCATATCTATGTAAATGACACATTTATCTATGTGTATAAACACATAATTTAGGAACCCCAGTAGTATAGCAGATTCTGTGTTGGGTTCTAACCGGCAGGTCAGAAGTTTGACATCACCAGCTGCTCTATGGTAGGAAGGTGAGGCTGTCTGTTTCGGTAAAGAGCCACAGCCTTGGAAATCCTCAGGGGCAGTTCTCCTCTGCCCTGTAGAGTCACTACGAGTCAGAATTGACCCTATGGTAGCGAATTTGGTTTAGATTTTGCATAAGCTTGCTGTTAGCGTGCCTGGAGCCATGAGAATGGCTGATTGTGACATGAGTCGCAATCAACTTGAGGACAGTGAGTTTGATTTTCTGAGTGCTTAACAACTGTCATACAGAATGCCTGAAACTCTGGCCACTAGTTGCTGTGAGCTACAGCCATACCACAGATTCCCGGCACTGTGGGCACTAAAAAAGTAACATACCATACCACCAAAAGTAGAGGTCTTGTGAGGGCTTTTATTATTATTAATATCAACAAGATAATATTAGTGGGAAAAAAATCCTCTTGCTGTGAACCCAACTCCTGAGCTGATTTTATCAAGTATCACTGTTTTTTTTTTCAAAAAGATTATTTTATTCATGCTGAACTCTTATAGCATCGTCTCTATACAGTATTGCTCCCTGCTGCTCTGCTAGAAATTTTAGCTCTGTTATTTGTAGATTGCCTACGTCTTTTCCCACTCACCAATAAACAGCTTGGAAAAGGCCAGGTTGTTTATGGAAAGTTAACGCTATTTTGAAGTCTCAATAACTCATCATGCTTCTAAAAACAGTTAAACTTGCGATTTCATTATCTCCTTCCCACTAGGGGTGATGGGTGGGCCTGGAAAGTGATGAAACAAATATGCTTCTAATCCATAAAACCGGAACACATTTTCTTCAAAGGTATCAGTGCTTTGCAACATTAAGTCTTACACTACTCAAGAATGCAAATCATAGGTTCTGTTATTCTCATGTTCCATCTGGTAAAATTTAGATATAATCACACACTTGTCACATGTGCTCCTGGGAATGCACTGCTTCTGTGTGCCAGACGAAACCCCGCTTCTCTGTCTAAAAGCAGAACAAAGAGCAGAGCTACATCTGGTGGAGGAGAGCCTTGTCCTCAACAAAGGGCTGTTCTAACACTCACACAACCAGCCTAGAGAGACACTACCTGCTTAGTGACCCTCTTGTTTAATGAGAGCTTCACAGACTTGACTTTGAGTATTCTCATGGACCCACAGAGGTCCCAGGTATACCACCTCTTCGGTAATTTCCTAGAAATCCTTCCATTGCAAATGAATGCAGTTGATGTCAGCCTTCATCCAGAAGGTAATAGCTTTTTTGAGCCTCATTTCATTTCTTTTTTTTTATTTCAGGAAACAAACAGCCTTTCAAATTACCAGTTTCTCTTCCAGGATTTGGCCATAACAACTCTTATTGGTATAACAAGTAAGGCATTTAAAAAACTTTCTTCCCAAGCCACTCCCCTCATCTGGTTTCCTCTGCCCCAGAAGGGTCCCCCTGCCAGTTGGGGGGCAGGGGCCAGAAGAAAAGGAGTGCTATGCATATCCCGAAGGGGTATGCAGAAAGAGAAGAAGTGGAGGCCTCATTTCTGAGTGTTGAGAAAAAGCTGACTTGCTATTTTAATGTTTCCAAACAAAAAACAGAGCTTTTGTAGAGTCTCTAAGCGTTTAAAAAGAAGACCCCCAAACACCTTGAAGACCAGGCCTGCTGACAGTCTGTTTTGAGAATGTTGTGGTTTAAGGGCAGTCAAGGTGGTTTCCCCTCATGGAGACCCAAGGCCAGCATTCCTCGGTCCTGTGTCCTCACAATCGTTCCCAGGGCTGAGCCATCAATGCAACCCCATCTTGTTGAGGGCCTTGCTCTTTTTCACCGGCCCCCTACTTTACCAAGCATGATGTCCTTCTTCAGGGACATGTCTCTCCTGACAACCTGTCCAAAGTGTAGGAGACGAAATCTCTCCATCCTTGATTCCAAGGAACATTCTGACTGTACTTCTTCCACGGCATATTTGTTGGTTCTTTTGCTATCAATGATGCTATCAATATTGTTGCTACTACCCCTTGTCTGTCAGTTTCTCGTAACTGTGGTGTTTTGCGTATTTCAAATACCAGCAGTGTATTTAACAAAGTCAATATCGGGGTGTACCGACGTGAACAGCCCATGGTACTTTCCCTATTCTTTGCCAAAGGCATCGATTCTTTTTCTTCTTTTTCGGTCTTCCTTTCTTTAAAAAAAAAATCATTTTATTGGGAACTCTTACAGATACAATAACATTCCACAGTTCAATCACACCAAGCAGTATTGTACAATTGCTGCCGCAGTCGTCTTTGGTCTTTCTTATTCAAGGTCCAAGTTTCATAGGCATATGAGCTGATTAAAATACTTGGCTTGGCTCAGGCTCACCTAGTCCTCAAGGCAACAGCCTTGTTTTTCAACACGTTAAAGAGATCCTGAGCAGCAGACCTACCCAAAGCAATGTATCCTTTGATCTCTTGACTGCTGCTTCCAGGAGCATCGATTGGGAATTCGAGTAAGTCTCCATCCTTGACAATTTCAACCTTTCCTCCATTTATCATGAGGTTACTGATGGGTCCAGTTGTGAGAATTTTTGTGTTCTTTACACTGAGTTGTAAAGAGTTTCAATCTTCGTTCTTCATCATAAGTGCTTCAAGTCCTCCTCACTGTCAGCAAGCAAGGTTGTGTCACCTGCGTATCGTAGGTTGTTAGGAAGCCTTCCTCCAATCCTGATGCTGCATTCTTCTGACCTTAGGCTGTTTTTCTCTCTGTTGTACTTCAATGCCACCACTTCCACGTACAGTTTGCATCCTGTTTCCTCACACCTTCTCAAGGACTTTATTCCTACAATAACCACATTCTTCACTATCAACAACTTTTTCTCTGATCTACGGGATTATAATCAGTAGCATATCAATATAACAACGTCTTCCTTTTCAAGAAATTCTTCTTTGACTCAAAACTCCTCACCAGCTATTGTCTCTTTTAGTCTCACATTTCCTAAGTAGTTGTATCTCTCCACGTACTCCACTTCGGATCTCTCATTCTACCATCATTCTGTTTTCATCAGTCTTCAATCCCTACCATCAGAGGAGCAGTCAAATTCCAGTACTTGAAGGCATGACTCTGGATGTTGTTTGTTGGAAGGCAGTGTTGTGGTTGCAAATATATAGCAACTGGTTCTCTAAAATAATTGTGCGTGCACGCGTGCGTGTGTGCACGCGCATATGTTGGGTGGTGCAAATGGTTAAGCACAATGAAAAGTTAATGGTTCAAGTTCACCTCAAGGTGGCTTTGGGAGACAGGTCTGGTGATTTTCTGACTGAACAGTCACAGCTTTGAAAACACAGAGATCATTGGATCTCTCTGAGTCATCATTGACTGGACTACAACCAATGATAAAAACATTATAAACTTTACCCAAGTTAAGATCGTCTAGTAAAATAATTTGAAAATAATAATAAAGATACAGGAATCCTTATTACAAATTCCATGTAGCTAATTGATCCTCAAAGAATCCTTTTTAAAAAATCAAATGTTGATTAAAAAAAAAATCATTGTATTTGGGGCTCTTACAGCTCTTATCACAATCCATACATTCATCCATTGTGTCAAGCACATTTGTATATATGCTGCCATCATCATTTTCAAAGCACTTTCTTTCTACCTGAGCCCTTGGTATCAGCTCATCCCCCCTCCCCCACTCTCCCTCCATCATGAACTCTTGACAATTTATAATTTTTATTTTCATGTCTTACACTGACCTCTGTCTCCCTTCACCCACTTTTCTGTTGCCCATCCCCCTGGGAGGGGGTTATATGTAGGTCATTGTGATCAGTTTCCCCCTTCTCCCCCAACCTTCCCCTTCCCCTCCTGGTATTGCTACTCTCATTATTGGTCCTGAGGGGTTTATCTGTCCTGGATTCCCTGTGTTGGGAGCTCTTATCTGTACCCGTGTACATGCTCAGGTGTAGCCAGATTTGTAAGGTAAAATTAGGATCGTGATAGTGGAGGGGGAGGAAGCATTAAAGAACTAAAGCAGTGGTTCTCAATCTTCCTAATGCTGTGACCCTTTAATACAATTCCTCATGTTGTGGCTATCCCCCAACCATAAAATTATTTTCATTGCTACTTCATAACTGTAATTTTGCTACTGTTATGAATCAGGCAACTCCTGTGAAAGGGTCGTTCCACCCCAATGGGGTCGCAACCCACAGGTTGAGAACCGCTGAACTAGAGGAAAATTATATGTTTCATCAGTGCTGTACTGCACCCTGACTGGCTCATCTCTTCCTTGTGACTCTTCAGTGAGGGGATGCCCAATTGTCTACAGATGGGCTTTGGGCCTCCACTCCACCCTCTCCCTCATTCACATCCATATGACTTTTTGTTCTGGATCTTTAATGCCTGATACCTGATCCCATTGATACCTCATGATCACACAGGCTGGTGTGCTTCTTCTACATGGGCTTTGTTGATTCTCAGCTAGATGGCCCCTTGTTCATCTTCAAGCCTTTAAGATGCCAGAAGCTATATCTTTTGATAGCTGGGCACCATCAGCTTTCTTCATCACATTTGCTTATGCACCCATTGTGTCTTCAGCGATGTTGTCAGGGAAGGTGAGCATCACCGAATGCTGGGTTATCAGAACAAAGTGTTCTTGTGTTGAGGGGGTACTTGAATAGAGGCCCAATGTCTATCTGCTACCTTAACACTTAACATATGTACATAGGTCTATTTCCCTATCGTTATAAAAAACCAAACTTTTGTATCCACAGTCAACCTTAAGTTGTAACTGATCAGAGAGTTAGTTCCAACATCAGTGCTGACTGATGACCTTAACAGACAAAATGAAAGTAAAACAGCAATGCCTGATGCCCAAACACAATTCTTTCCTCTATGATGTGAATACCTTCTTCGCTGAATCAGATATTCATTCTTGAATGCTGGAAGAATGTTTTCTCAACTTTTAAAATATTGCTCATGATGTAATAGATACAGATGTGACAGTGTTTTAAATCCAAGTTCTCTCCTTAACTTCAAGAATATTAATAACTCTAAAATGTAAACTAATCAGGAAGTGATCAGTTTTGAGTGTCCATTATCTTTTTCTTAAGTATATATATTTCCCTAATTGCAGGTTTATGGAATTTATTTCTGCTTAGCTGCTTTTAACTTTAACAATGGGCTCCTGCGAGCCATTCTGAGCTAGCTGCCGTGGCCAGTGACACTTCAAGCAGATGTCAGTTCTTGACTCCCTCCTCGACGTGCATTGTAGTCTGACTTTCACATCGTTCCCCTCTTATATCGTCTCATTTAATCATAACAGCTGTCCTGCCAACACGTAACTTTACAAAAAGGTGTTCAGAAGCTCTGCCTTTATAGAATGTGTTCAAAGGGAGACACTGCTGTCTCCACTTCAGCTGCCACTCTTGTCAACACTGGTGAAGTCCTTGCTGCCAACAACAATGTTTCATTGTTCTTTGGTCTCTCAACAGCAGCTCCATTCTCAAAAGGGTTCCTCTTTTGGCTTTTGTGATGTCACTCTTCTGGATTATCTACCACTTCAGTGACGACAGCCTCTCCACCATTGCCTTTGCTGGCCCCTGCTCCTTTACCTGTCACATAGCTTAAAACATGCCAAGGCTTGTTCTTTTCCATCTATTACCCCCCCCCCACCCTCGCTACACACACACACACACACACACACACCCCGTAGGATCTCAACAAGTCCTATGGCTTGAATGTCATTAACCCACGAATCCCAAATGTATACCTATAGCCTTGATGGAATCGAGAATCTAGAATTGTAACTACTCAGCATCTTCCTTTGAGTATTTATATCGAACGCAACATATCCAAACAGAATTCCTAATTTCACCAAATCTTTTTCCAGTTTTATACATCTCCATGTATTTAGGAAATTTAATAGATACTGAATGCTTCCTCTGTGCAACTTCATTGTATTAACCATTTGAAATAACAAACGCTTCTCCTTGGGAACTTATATTCTATTGAAGCTACACCACTGTTCACCTCATTTCTCAAGTCAAAGACTTGAAGTTGACCTTAATGCCCATCTCTTCATATACGTTGACTTGATGGCAGTGAGTTGAACTACTTTCAAGACATATCGTGAATCTCTTCTATCCAACTCGTGTAACCACTGTCACTAGGTAATGGCCCCTCTCTCGTGGATTTCTGCAGGAACTTTATCACTGGTCAGTTTACTTCCACTCTTGCTGTCTACCTGCCACTCACCTGTACACAATAGGAAGAATGTCGTCTTACCTCTGTAAATTGTTTTTATATTATTCTGCTAAAAACACTCTAGGGACTTCCTGGAACTTAAATTCTTACATGACTTAGTTCCTGCTTATTTCTTAACATCACCTCTAAGCACGTGGCCACAAAATTGATGATTCCAGCCACACTGATCCTTTCATGTCGCCAATAATGCCAAGCTTGTGGTCACCTCAGTGCCTTTGCATTGCTATTCCATTTTCCTAGAATAGGAGCCTGGAGGCACAGTGGGTTCTGTGTTGGGCTGCTAGCTACTGCGTCAGCTGTTCTAACCCACCAGCCTCACTGCAGGAGGAAGAGGAGGCAGATTACTCCTCTAAAGATATACAGCTTTGGAAACCCTAGAGAAGGATTCTACTTTTCCCTATAAGGCCACTATGTCAGCATCAACTTATGGGAGGTAGGAATTACCTATTACAAAGCTTCTTACACTCTTTGTAGCTTCCAATTTATCTCAATTATTACTGGGCTTTTTTTGAGGGGGGGTGTTTTAGTCTAGTTACTTTAGAGAAACAAATCCACAGCAACTCATGTATAAGAGAGTTTTATGTAAAGAAAGTGTGCATCATGAAAACATCCCAACCCAATGCTGCCCAAGCCCACAAGTCCAACATTAACCCATTAACCCAACAGCAGTCCACAAAGTCCTCCACCTCACAAAACAGAGGCAATGATGCTGACTGCAGGAGGAAAGCTGAGTCAGTGAACGAGTAAGCATCTCAGCACTAGCAGGGGTCTCTACACGGCTGCTCCAGCACCCAGGGCTGCATCGGGATAGGTCCATGTAGCTTCTCCTTGGGGATGTCTTGTAGGAAGTCAATCTTGCAAGCTGAAGCAGGGAACTACTAAGGCAGCTGCACCCTGGTGCAACCATCACAAAACAAGAGACCCGAGAGGCTCACCACCCATTTATCCCTCCGCCTTTCAATTAGCCCCTCATGTGTTTATCGGCCAGGTTGGCACAATTAACTAACTCAGGGGGGCTGTCATTGTTGTGCTTTGTACGTCTTACCACTGGTAAGTGATACCTGAACCACATACAAAAGCTTCTACTAATGAGAAGCTATTCATAAAGTGTTGGAATCAACTTGATGTGAGCGAGTCAGGAGTGAATCCCCCCCCAAATGGATACCTATCTTTTGTAGTGTGTTCTTAGTCTGACCTGCAGCAGGGCAGTGGAAACAGAAGACCCTTAAGGAGAAAAGTTGACAGAACTGTAGCAATGGTGGGCTGAAACTTAACAACGACTATGATGGCACAGGGTGGAGCAGTCTCTCGTTCTCTTGTGCATAGGGTCGCCATGCGTCAGAACTGACTCCACCGCACCGAGTAATCACAATCCTAAAAGGCAATGGTAATGAAAATGTAAAATTAACAAAGTGTTCAACCTAGGTCCTAATCAACTTACGATGGGGACATTTGTATGAAAAAAAATGGAATGAAAACACCATGGATTTTTCATGGATTTTATGGATTCCTGGGTGGTGCAAGTGGTGAAGTGCTGGGCTACTAACCGAAAGACTAGAATTTCAAACCACCCAGAGAAGCTCCGAAAAAAAGACTTGGAAATCTACTTCTGAAAGGTCACAGCTATCAAAGTCCCAAGGAGCAGGTCTACTCTGAAACTTAGGTGGTTCCCATGAGGAGAAATCGCTTTTATGCGACTCATAACACTGCCACTTTGATGGAAAATGATTATGACATGAATCTTTTCACGTCTCTGCTTTTAGGTTGGAATAGAGCATTAAAAATGGAATAACTATAAAAAATACAAACATTTTCTAAAGTCTCATGTTTATTGACAAATTACCCTGCATGAGGTTTGAATCAAGATGCATTCCCACATTCGATGCAGGAGAGACTGCCTTTTTATCAGACCTTCACCTATAATTCAATAGTTTTGTCCTTTGTGGAGCTTAAACAAGGATATCTCATAGTTATATGTAGCTTCTTTTAGAAAATCCTCATTGTGTTAGTCTAGGTAGACTAGAAAAACAAATTCATAGACACCCATGTGTATAAGAAAAACCTACAAATGGGCTTTGGGTCTCTACTCCGTACTCCCCCCATCATTCAC
>NW_022103914.1:9551066-9578456 GCF_000313985.2 Echinops telfairi
TCTCTCCATTATTTAAGCTTCTCTAGTGGTGCTGTTAGGTAGACTTTAGATCGCTAATGCCAAGGTCATTGATTCAAGCCTACCAGTCATTCCCAAGGAGAAAGTTGAGGCTGTCTGCTCCTATAAAGATTTATAGCCTTGGGAACCATACAAAGGGTTGTTCTGAGTCCAAATTGATTCCGTGGCAGCAGGTGGGTGGGTATCATCTCTAAGCCATTATACAATCACTTAGCGCATGTTGTGGATGGACATGGTCCATAGATGTACTTCAGACACCGGTGTTCGAGGAGAGCCTCTCATCTTATTTCATCTTCCCTTTGGTTTCTGTTTCAGTGCCTGCACAGTGGGGAATGAAAGCATCTCAGAGGTAGTCATTTCTCCAAATTCTCCAGAAAGGCAGGACAGCAACAGTGCCTTCGCCAGTTTTGAGAACACTACTATCTGGTTCTTGGGAACAATCAACTGTGTCATGGTGGCGCTTATATTCTCCAAAGGAAAACCCTTTCGGCAGCCCACCTATAAAAACTGTGAGTAGAATTGTTCTGGAGCAGAGGCGAGGAGTCCCCCTGAGTCCGCTCTTCTCCAGGGTGGCCAAACCCTCACTCATGCAGCCTCATTCTCAGGGTCATGTGCCGCTTCCCCCAAAGCTTCTGAGAACTGCTGGGCTTCATTCCCTACCTGGTCCCTTCACCACCATTCTCTGGGTGACTTTTCATGTGAACACTCCAAATTGGGAAGACCCATTGATTTCTGGACCTGTCAGTACTTTTCAAATCATAGAGGAGGCTGTGATAAGGGCCACAGCACTCAGTTGGAACTTGTCTCCTGACATAATGGTCAAGGGGCATTTCATGGTTGGCAAGCTGACAGTGGGTTCAGCCTGAAGGAGCCTTCAGAATGGTGGAGATTCTGAGCCCAAGGACTTCCTTCCCACCCCCTAGCATTCTGGGGTGGGGATCCATATTTGGCGGAGAGGGACATTTCTGCATATTTGCACACTATCACTGACCCTTCGAATGGGAAAATTCGGAAGCACCAGTTGAAATATCGATGGCCTTTGTTGTTTTTCAGAGAACATTTTGTTGCCCTTCTCCTTGAGGGGATGGGGAAAGCAGCCAAATGCTGAGTTGCCATTTAAAAAAAGTATTTATTTGAAGCACTCCTCATCCACGTCCCCCACTAGACAAGGGTTTGAGGTTGTTGGCTTACATTAAAGGGACTTAGAGACTTGCATGCTTTCAATATTTCGTCAGTGTTGTCCAAGAAATATTTTTCTGTTTTACTAATTGAAATTTATATATAAGATGCATGTGATGATTCCTACTTTCCTCATTCACAGAAATTGTGGAGGTGCATTCCATTGCATGGAGATGAGCGCTTTCCATGTATTATGCTGATCTGGGTGTGGAAATCCAGTGAAGTCAATCAGCGTTCATTTCGAAATGCTTATCTGTAGATGCGATAAGCTCTGATTTTTGGTGATGGTCCTTGTGTTCTGATTCCCTCAGATGTGTTTGTCCTCGTCCTGGTCATCCAGCTGGGGGTGTGCCTATTCATCCTGTTTGCTGACATTCCAGAACTATACAGGCGTTTGGATGTGAGTATTATCTACGGGAGATGATGGAGTTCTATGGTTATCTAATGGTCTGACTTCAGAATACAGGTCACAATTGCAATTGACATGAATTCTTGACACCGGTTAGTCTTTGGAGATGGCTGAGTGTACAAAGCATGCTGGATTTACTTACACTTGTGTGTCAGCTGGCCAGAAAATAAAATTCAGCCTAGTTTCAATTTCCTGAGACTGGAGACTCAAAAGTACTGCACATTTTCGTTTAAAAGATCGCTGTAAGATTAGACTATCTATTTTTATAGTTTCTCTTTCACATGAGAGATTTACTGCCACAATGCTTGTTTTGAAGCTATTTAAAACAGTTTTACCCAGAACATTTTGACTGCTAATCCTCCAATATGTATTTATCACTCTTGTTTGTCCTTAAAAATGTGTTTCTTGCGTGCTTCGACTTCCTGGCTGCAACTCAGACTTCCAAAGAGCCACATTTTAAGGGTGACCTTGTTTGTATTTTATAACACCGAGACAGCTTTGATATCCTTCAAGACAGAGAAGAGTTTTGTGTGCAAGCAAGTGAAGAGAAATCCTACAAGACAGAGACGCGTGCCATGTGCGAGATGTGATCCTGTACCCTATCCTACTTTTGAACCACTGTGAAATGTTCCCGAGACTGCCCGGGGGGGTATCAGTAGTTCATGTGCTTAGCTGCTAACCAAAAGGCTGTGGTTCAAAGTCGCCCAGAAGTGCTTCAGAAGAGATGATGCAGGAGATCTCAGCAGTCATGATGCTGAGGAGCAGTTCTACTCTGACACACATGGAGGGCCACGAGCTAGAATGGACTTGATGACGACTGGTTCAATAGCCTTTTTCCAAATAAACAGAAGACAGAAGAGCTGAAAGGAACATTTCTAGTTTCATTCTGCACTCGGTTGCTTTGTACTCTCCTTTGCTTCTCCACCTTCATGATGAGTTTCACGAGGGTCCAGATCGGAGCTCATTCTTGGGTCACCAGTGTCTGGCCAGGTGAATGCACATAATGGCAAAAGACTCCCTGACATCATTCCTGACATGGAGGAATACAGAGAGTGC
Organism: Echinops telfairi; assembly: GCF_000313985.2. Lineage (NCBI taxonomy): Eukaryota > Metazoa > Chordata > Mammalia > Afrosoricida > Tenrecidae > Echinops > Echinops telfairi. The sequence continues at coordinate 9,553,729 of NW_022103914.1, forward strand.
TCAGTGCATTCAAACCTAGCAATACCAGGGTAGGACCTAGGGTGATTTTGACATACAAACCCGTCTGACAAAGATAGGATGCCTGTAGAAGGTTCTGCAAGAATCATTATTTTTCTCATTATGACATGAGAATATGTATTAGAAAATGAAGAATCTGCAGAAGAAGAAAATTATTAACATTATTCACTATATCCTTCCCACTCTTAAAATTCATACATTATCAATGAACTTTGATTGATTGATGAAGTTTATTTTATTTTAAATGACATCATGCTGTTTTGCAATCTAGTTTCTACCTACTTTTTGAAAATTGCATCTAAAAAATATATAGGGAGAAAGATGAGGCCGTCTGCTCCCCTAAAGATTTACAACCTCAAAAGCCCTGGGAAGCAATTCTACTCTGTCCTGTAGGACAGTCAGAATTGGCTCAGTGGGCCTGGGGTTTGGGTCCTCCGCTCATAGACATTTGGGATGTATCTACTTTTATGCTATTGTAAATAAAATGATAATACATAACCTTGTAAATATTATTTCATCCATTACAGCCATCTCTCTGTGATAAATTCCCAGATATCTACTTGCATCTTTAATTTTGATGTTTCCTGCCCTCCATAGACTTGTACTGGCTGCACGCCCATCATTGTGTGAGGCAACACCAAGTGTGATAGAATGTCCTTGGATTTGTTTTATTCATTCATCCAGCCAGCCATTCCTCCACCCATCCATGTATTAAACATTTAAAAGTAGCAGGCAGTGTGCTAGGTTGAAGAAGGAAGCGTGCAGAGGCAGTGCAGAAGAGATAGATTGTGACAAGCGTGCTTTCACCCTACTTTCTCCTTTGGAAAATACCACCCGTGCAGCTGTACGTGTGTCCTGAGGACTTTGAAGCCCTGACCTGGGGCTCAGAGTTTGGCTGCTGAGAGAGGTTGCCATAGAGAAAAAGGGTAACACTACCCACTTTGGCATGTGGACCCTCAGAGCATCCTGGGAATAAAACTATCTTCCTATGCTGTTGTGTCATTAAATTGGTTCCACATCATAATGAGCCCTTGTACGATGGAACAAAATACTGCCTGCACAGGCACCCCCCTCACAGCCATTGCATTGCTGAAGCCCACTGTTGCAACCATGGTGTCAATCTTTTTGGTTGAGGGTCTTCCTCTTTTTTTCTGACTCTCTGGTTCGCCACTGGTCTGCTGGGTTACACCTGCAGAAACCATTTCTGTAACTTGTTTCCATTGGGTTGCTATGTACATCCATTGATATACATACCAAGGAATTAAAAAATACCCTGGCTTGGTATCCTTTTACCATACCTGTTCAATCTGTATGCTGAGCAAAGAGTACTGAAAAGCAAGGATGTTACTTTGAGGATTAGGATGCAATTGACTAAAGCCATGGTATTTTCCATGGCCTCATCTGCATGGGAAAGTTGGACATTAATTAAGGAAGACCGATGAAGAGTCTGCATTTGAATTGTGGAGCTGGAGAAGAACACTGAAAGCCTCATGGACTGCTCAAAGGACAAACCGAGCCATCATGGAAGAAGTACAGCCAGAGAGCTCCTTAGAGGCAACGAAGGCAAGACTTCATCTTGAACATATTATCAGGAGAGACCAGTCCCTGGAGAAGGACCTCATGCTTGGGCAGTGAAAAAGAGGGAAGCCCTCGACAAGATGGATTACATCATGACTGCAACAATGGGCATGGGCGCAGGCACAGTTGTGCAGACCACACAGGACCTTGCAGTGTTTTGTTCTGTTGTGCACAGGGTCACTATAGAGCGGAATTGGCACAATGGCACTTACCACCACCACCACCACCAACAACAACAACAACAACACCCCCACCACCAACACCAACAACAATAACAACACCAACACCAACACCGCCACCCCCCCACCCCCAACACCACCAACACCAACAATAACAACAGCAACACCAACAACAACATAGCTTGGGTTAGTCACATCTTAGGCTTCAAAGTGAAATAATTGCTTTGAATACTTTGAGGAAGTCTTTTGCAGCAGATTTGCCCAGGACAATACTTCTTTTGATTTCTTGACTTCCATGTGTGTTGATTGTGGAGCCCAATAAAATGAAATCCTGTACTTCTTAAAAATAAAAAACAAAAAATCAAAATCAGGAAAAAAAGAAGTAAGTTCTTAAAAGCCAGAAGCAATCCCCTCAAATTAAGTATAATTCTCCTGTACCTTTTCTGTGCATGCAAACATAGAAATAGTACAGGTTTCTGTATATTATATCCATGTCTTATAACTTATGAAAATGTATATTGGGAACATGTGAATATCTTTCATATACTACTTCCTTCTCTCTCTTTAGCTGCTCTGCACCCCTGTCCTCTGGAGGATCTACATTGTCATTATGCTTGGCTCCAACTTCATTGTGTCCCTTGTGGTGGAGGTAAGTGCCTCAGGTGGCAGGTCGCTCCGAATCAATTGTGTCCTCTTCTCTTCATTTGTAAAGGAGCCCTGGTGGCTTAGTGGCTATGCGTTGGGCTGCTACCAGCAAGTACTCGAGAGAAAGGCTGGGATTTCTGCTCTCATCAACAGTTACAGACTTGGAAAGCTATGGGGCGGGGGATGGGGGTGGGGGGTGGGGAGGGGGGTGCAGGGGGGGTGCTGTGAGTCAGTATTGACTCAGTAGCAATGAGCACTAGTACTAGTATTCATTGATAACATTTCCCAATTGAGACTCAACCCAAGACATAATATTTTTTAAAATTGAGGTACAATTCACACGCCACACAATGCACCCATTTACAAGGTACAGTTCGGTGGTGGTTTTAGTAAGTTCCCTGCATTGTGCGGCCGTCACTGCGATCTAATTCCAGCTGTGACCGTCACCCTGAAAAGAAACCCCCTTCTCATTCCTTTCCCCGCATCTCCTGGCAACCACTGATCTCTTTTCTGTCACTGAGATGCGCCTATTCTGGACTTTTCCTATAAATGGAATCATACAATACCGAGTCTTTTGTGTGACTAGCTGCTTTTCGTTCACTTAGCAACTTTCACATTTTTGCTTTATGGATGAGATGGGAGCTCGGAGTACGCTCTTCCCACAGTTAGTCTTCGCCCCCGTTTGCTCCGTTTCCCCAGGGAAGAGCGCGTGCTCTCCCCTTCTTTGTTCGCTGGTTCACTCTTGTCAGCAAGGCTGGACACAGCCCGCCCGCCTTCACTAACGCCCATTGCTGGGCAGCCATCCCCGGAAAGGGATTTATGAAGATCTGAGGGGCAGGATGCCATCGACATTACCTCTCCCAGTTCCAAACCAAGAACGGCACCAGCAAAAGGGGATACTCATGGTGGGCGGGGAGCACCCCCAGCACCCGACGTCCCCACGCGGTGTCACGTCGTCGCTGAGGGAAATGCCCTTATGTAGCAGGCTCCGCATTGCATAAGAGCCCGTGGTCGAGCAGGACCGAGGGTTAGGAGAGCACGATGCTTCCCGGAGCGGTTTACGGACTCAGCGCCGTTCTTTCACGTTCCTTTCACGACATCCAGTCTTAGATGTCGGCCTTTCATGTGTCTGATCGTTGCTCTGAGGGAGCGTCCTCTTAGCGGACGTGAGGACGCGATAACTGTTTTCTGTGCAAGACGAAAAGAAAAGCCCCTCGAGTCCAAGCTTGTTATCAGGAAGCAAAGTCTCTGGCAGCCCCTCAGCAGACTCCCCTTCTACTTCATTGGCTAAGACTGCACTTCAGGGCCACCAGGAGCCCTGGTGGCATAGTGGTTATGCACTGGGCTGCTAACCACAAGGTCAGCAGTTTGAAACCACCAACTACTCCTTGCCACTCAGACAGGACTTTGCATTCCCGTAAAGAGTTTCACTCTCAAATATTCACAGGGGCAGTTCTACCTGCCCTATAGGGTCTCCGTGAGATGGGATTGGCTCCATGGCAGTGGGGATTGTTTGTTTTTGGTCAGGGCCACCTAAGTAGAAAGGGATTCTGGGAAAGTGAATCTTTGGCAAGAGTTTAGATAGCTTGGCTTGGCTTATTTTTGAATTTTGTTCTTTAAGGGACAGGGAAGAGTTGGGATGGAGTGGGTAGTGGGGTAATCCAACCACAGAGTCGTTCACAGTCAGGAACCCCTTCCTTTGTAAACATATTTGTAGCTAAGAGCCATCCTCTGCAGGCATCTACCTGGGTTTGAATCCTGGCACCAGTACGTTCTTGCTGCCTGATTTGGGGCAGGCCACTCCACTTCTCTGGGTCTGTTTCCCCATTTGTAAAGGGGTAAGAATAATGGTATCCTAACTCCAAGAGTTCTTGTGAGCATAGTATGTGAACAGTGCAAAGCATAGAGCAAGAATTTTATAAATATTAGCTATTATTATCATGGGAGACCTGCTAGCACAGTGGTTTGAGCACTTGGCTGCGAACTGAAGAGTTTGTGGGTCAAACCCGCCAGCTGTGCCTCAGGAGAAAGACTGTCAGCCGGTCTGCTTCTGTAAAGATTACAGCCTGCGAAACCCGGCGGGCGGCTCTGCTCCGTCCTCACGGTCGCTCTGAGGGGACATCGACTCCTGGCAGTGGGCTGGGTTTGGGACTGTTATGAATATCCCCTCGCTTGTGTCGCTTGCTGTTTCTTCCTTCTCTCCTTTTTCTTTTCAGAGCATTTGTTAAGCGCCGTGTATTATGCTAGAGAGATAAGAAAGCAGAGGCATGAAGCTCCCAGTATACCTGGAGACAGAGGATAGGTTAGGTAGCTTACATTTCTCCTCTCTCCTGCCATTAGTTATGCTGGGAAGAACAGGTCTCAGTAGCTTTAGTGCCTCAAACCCTGCTTTATTCCCATCAGAACTGTGGAAAGGCTTGTTCACTTATTGAATTGAAGAACAGCCCTGTGCGGCCCCAGCAGATGGAGAGGGTTTAATGTGCCGCCCATGAACGCTACAGCGGCTCCTCTGTTTCTCGAGTAACAGAGCAGCATTCCTGTAGGTTTAGTATGAGGAACTGAGAACCCACATTCTAGAGTTCTGGCTCTCGCCCCTGTGCCCTGCAGACAGAGAGGACAGTTTCCAGAATCTAGGAGTCCTTCGCTGACTCTCAAAGGTAAACCAGGACTGTCCTTAGTGAAGGTAGTTGCCATGGGTATATACATTTCTTGTCTCCTGACATGAGTCTAAGAACCCTGGTGGTATAGTGGTTACGTGTTGGGCTGTGATCCACATGGTTGGCAGTTCAAAACCATGAGCAGCTCCTCAGGAGAAAGATTGGGCTTTCTACTCCCGTAAACAGTCACAGTGTCCCAGAAACCCATAAAATGGCCATGAAGATATTTCTCAGAGATACATACCTTTTTCAATCTCAGCATGCCCATCTCAATGAAATACTTGCAAGCTATGAGTCGGCATTGACGTGGTGCCAGTGAGTGAGCCCACTAGCACAATCTGGGTTAGCAGTTCAAACCTACTAGCTGCTCTGTGGAGAGGAAGGGGAGGCTTGGTGCTTCTGTAAAGTGCTGCAATGAGTCAGAATTCACTTGACGGCACTGGGAGGGAGCCTTCCGCTGAGAGGTCTGAGTGCTAACCTGGGTAGTTTTAGTTCCTTTTGTTGACTTCTGTGTGTACGTAAGTACATATGCATAAAACTTTGAAACTGTAGTGTTGTCAAGTTTTGTTCTGTCTTGAAAATGGAATCTCACCAAGCCTGTACTTACGTTTCCAGTTCTCCGTGTCATTTACAGTGTACAGAGAGACGGGGCCTGTCATCTCCCAGCACTTTAGCGTCCCTTTCCAGAACAACAAGGTTGTCCACTTGGAGCAATGTCAAAGCGCCCAAGGCACAGTGCACAGCACCTCTTTTCGTGTGTGTGTGTGTGTGTGTGTGTGTGTGTGTGTTCCCGAGGGAGATGCACCGGAAGCCTGGGACGCACTTGCTCGCCTTGGCAGGCTGTGCCTGACTTTACTTGCCAATCTGGTGTGAACAATTTCACAGGGCCGCATGGCACCATCAGCACACTGGGGACAGATGAAAACATGGATGGCAGATTGGTGGGAAGGCACCATTGGAGCCAGGAGCACATGGTGTAACGAGCCTGGTGGCAAAGGGCCATGCATTGAGCTGGTAGCCCTGAGGGCAACAGTTCAGCCCAGCAGTCTCTCTGAGAGAAAGCGATGAGGCGTCTGTACCTGTGAGGATTTAAAGTCACAGAAACGCAAAGGGGCAGTCCTACTCTGTCCTGTAGGCTCGCTATGAGGTGGAATCAACTCAGAAACAGTGAGGTTGCCTTTTGGAGTTTGGTGTGGTGCTGAAGGGGCCCTGGTGATGCCATCAGTTTAGTGTTGAGCCGCTAACACTTCAGTTGTTCTGTGAGAGAATGGCAAGGCTGTCTCTTCCCCTCTGATTTACAGTCTTGGAAACTCCACGGAGGGGTGCTATTTGTTGGGAGCGACCTGATGGCAGTGTGTTTGTTTTTGGCTACTTTTGGTCCTGGTGTGCCTATGTGTGCATGTGTGTACACATGTATGTGTGAGTTTCACCTTGTTTTGTTTTAAGGTCTTCTCAGGCTTATTGGATGAAGCCCTGGAGATGTGGTTCTGCACTGGGCTGTGGTCAGCAGTTTAAAACCACCAGCAGCTCCTCAGGAGAAAGATTGGGCTTTCCACTCTCATAAACAGTTACAATGTGGGGAACCCACAGGGGTCTCTGTGAGTCAACATTGTCTTGATGACTGTGAGTTTGAGTTTGAAGGCTTAATGGAAGCTATATATTAAAATCTATTGAGCACCAGCACTCGGGTTCCATGCCTTACTCTAACTTTAAGGAGAACGGTTCTCTGGTTAATTAAGCAGGTCAAAACACCTTGCTTTGGGAGAGTAGTATAACAGGTCTGGCAGGAAAGCCCTAAGGTTTGCAAGAGGGGCGTGAAATAGTGTTCAACGTTAATAGCCTGTCAGCATAGGAGCAGTTATTAGGGGAAAGATTTAGACAAGCTGTTTATTATTATTATTATTATTATTATTTAATCATTTTCGTGAACACTGGGGCTTAACTCTCAAAGATGGTTGGATTTTAGGAAAAGCTACTATTTCTGAGACAAAGTCTTTTGTGCACTCAGATAAAATTAGAAATATACCACTCCTGGGCACTGCAGCCAGCCATCGCTCGGTAGGGTAGCTTGACTGCTCAAATGGTGTCCTTGTTTCTTTCAAACCCTCTTGTAAGATAGCCAACCTTTGTGACCAAAAATGAAAAAGTGAACAGGTAACTCGCTACATTGTAAGTTGTATCTTGGGTCCTATTTTAGAGCTAGTGTAACTCATAAAATAAAATGGCCATGAAGATTGTCCTCAGAGATACACACCTTTTTCAATCTCAGCGTGCCCATCTCACTGAAATATTTGCAAGCTAAGGTTAGAGTCATTGGCAATTCCTTTTCATCAGGCCACGGCCCTTTGGGAAATGAATAGTTTGCGAAGGGTGGGGAAAGAAAGCAGGGTATACTACACCATGCTCTGCATGGTACGGGGAGTAATCTAGTCCATACAACAAACATAAGAGGAAGGAATTATTTCTTCTAATCACTAAGGCCTACAGAGGCGCATAGTTGAAGTGAGAGTTGAGACTTGAATCCAGATTTGCCCACCTCCAAGACTGTGGCCTATGAGGCAATTTCACAGACTGTTCACGACTGTACAGTGATATGCTGTAGTGCACCAAAGTCACCATATGCATATAACGTAACTTATTAAAGGGCCAATTCTATTTGGTGGTACCTCATTTTAATTGTCAGTTTAGATTAAATCAAATATGGATGGGGTATTTAGTGGAGTGCAAAATTTGAATAGTTTTAAAGGTGATTTCAATATAAGACTCAAATTTCATCTTTCAGGTAAGCCTCTTCTTTTAAAAATTTTCAATTCAAAGACTTTTACTGTATACTTGATGTTGCTGTGCACATTACAATGCCAAATTTAAAGAGCAAGGTTACACAATGCATGGTTAAAGACTTTCCATTGTCTCTATTACTTTGAATTGTTTCTCCCTTCAAACAATGGCCAATTATCCCCTTCAACTGAAATACTTGCCTGAGATTTTTTCTTTCTTTTCATTAAAAATCATTTTATTGGGACTTATGCAGCTCTTATCATGATACATACATACGTACATTGTGTCAAACACAATGTCATCTGTACATATATTGTCATCATCATTTTCAAAATATTTTCTTTCTACATGAGCCCTAGGTATCAGCTCTTCATTTTTCCCCTTCTTCCCTTGATATTTTACACATTATTATTATTTTTTCATGTCTTGCACTGACAGGCATCTCCCTTGACCCAGCTTTCTGTCGACTGTCCCCCAGGGAGGGGGTTATATGTAGATCCAGGTAAACCTCTTTACGCTCAGTCTCCATATTCCCGAATCTTCTAAAAGGATCAGTTTAACCACTTTGGATTTATCGTTCTTTGTCAAAGTAGATCTAGATAGTTGATTCAGTAGGGCGCCATCATGGTCTATGGACGGTCTGGGAATGCTTGACCTATAGTTGTAAAACTTAACTCTCTTTATTTTGCAGGAGGCTATTATTGAAAACCGAGCCCTGTGGATGGTCATCAAAAGGTGTTTTGGCTATCAATCAAAAAGCCCGTATCAGATATGGCAGAGGGCCTTGGCAAAGGACCCAAGCTGGCCTCCATTAAACCAAACCTCTTACTGTGACATGCCAGAGTGTGGCAGGGGAGTGTCTTATAGCAATCCAGTGTTTGAGAGCAATGAAGAACAACTTTGAAGGCGATGTGATCTCTGAAGCCCATGTAGCAGAGAAATAATAACACAAGTCACCAGTCTCCGTGATGTTCTTTCTTAAAGCAACAAGGCACTTATGCTATCAACTGGAATTTTGGGTATACCTATCAAATCACGATGACAAGTTAACGTCTGTTTGATAAAATGCTTTCTACAGAGCAGAACACTACCCCAGAGCAGGTCTCCCCTCTTGGCTATTGACTGCATTGAGCTGTTTATTGAATTGATAATGGGTCAAGGATGGTACTGGGCTAAGGGATTGGTAGGATCAATCATGAAGGACAGCATGCATTTTTTTTCTTTTTAGGATGCTTTCTTTTTCTCTTTAGGGGTTGAGAGGAAATAGAATTATATGTACACATAGCGTCATAATATGTTAAGGATAATTTTTGCATCTTTACTGTGTGGGAATGAATGTGTGGGAACCACCACACCAGTCTTCACTTGCTGGTTTCCTTGTGTTTGTGGAATGTTTTGAGCTTACGACTGTTCCTTCTGCTTCTGACCTTCCCCTCTGTGTTCGCCAGGAGAGGCCAGGTGGATCCTGCGATAACCAAAAAGCTCCCCATCTCAGTGGTTTAATAGGCAAGAGCTCCTCCTGTGGTCCTAAGGGGTTCCATTTCTCAACGATCTAGAAACAATTGGCAGCACCAGGGCTGGAGGAGTCTGGTTCCCCACCAGCCAAGCAGCAGTTAAGTCTCTGCCAAAGGGGGCTCATTTTGAAGGCTGTACTTGACATGAACTACATCACCGAGTCTTGAAGTGAAAGAACGGGGTGCTTCGTCGGGAAAGGTAGAGTGGGGGTATAATGAAAGCTGTAGTCAGATATCTGAAGGTCATCAAGGGAAAGATAACCTGATCTGCTTGGGCCAGTTTGTACAGGAAGACCAAATCAGGACCAGCGGGTTCAGATCATGGTGGGAAGGGTGTCCTGAGAGCATGAGGACCACCGATGAATGAGGAAGAAGATGGCCTCAGGTGGTGTATGCCGAGTGGCACTGGAGGATTGGAGTGGATGTTCAAAGGCCACTTTAGGAGAAATTCAAGTATCAAATGAAACTCAATTACATGCAAACTCTTTCTCAGGCTGAATGCACCCAGTGTCCATGTGTCATGTTGTGGTATGAGCCACTCCCTACTGCTACCCACGCAGGGCAACACTCTGATACTCTTGGGATGATGTAGTAAAGGTGGGGCTTGTCCTGGCCCTGTAAAGAGTCCCTTGGGTCGACATATAGAATTGCGCCATTGTGTAACCCACTGTGCCACCAGAACTCCTTAAAGAACATGGCAGAATGTCCCAAACCCTAAGGCAGAACTACTTGCTACCAATATGCTTTCCTGAGCAGGACTTGGAGGAGAAAAGGATGCAGTCACAATTCTGATGATTAGAGACCGTAAGTGTACACCGGCACATGTGCAGAAGTGATGACTGGGAAAAGAGGTTATTTTTCAAGAGCCTGGTGTTTAGTTTATGGTTACACATTGGACTGTGATCCACAAGGTCAGCAGTTCGAAACTACCAGCAGCTCTGTGAAAAAAAGATGGAGCTTTCTACTCCCGTAAAGAGTTACAGTCTCGGAAACTCACAGAGGCAGTTCTACCTTGCCCTATAGGGTTCTATGAGTTGGCATCGACTCAATGGCAGTGAGATGAGAAATTACTCTGTATAAAAGAGGCACGTAAAACCTGTACTTTTGTTGGTCTAAAATCAATCTCTTGCTTTCTGACTCTTCTTGCTACCCAAATGGGATGGTCCGCTTTAGTAATGTAGACTCAAAGCCATAGCTTACGGAATTCCAGGCATTTTCTAACACGACCGATATTATTATTTACTTTATACATAGAGCATTACCATTTATATAATGTCTTCATAGACGAATCCAAGTGGTATAGTGGTTAGGTGCAGGACTCTTAACAGCAATGCCAGCAGTTTGAAACCACCATTCACTCCATGGGAGAAAAACAAGGTCTTCTACTCCTGTAAAGATTTTAAAGTTTGGAAACCCCTAGGTGCAGTCCACCCTGTCATGTAGGGTCGCTGGGAGTCAGAATCAATTGGATGGGAATGCATTTGATTGTTGAAAGGTGCTTTAATACTACTCTCACTTAAACCTTCTGGCCATCATGATGCTTTTTGCTCTTTGGATGAGATTCCTAAGACTCAAAGACGCTCAGTGACCTGGTCAAGTGACAGGATATGGATTCGACACAATCTGTCTGCAGTCAAGGAGCTCTGGTGGTGTAGTGGTTATGAGTCTCACTGTGGATCATAAGGCCAGCGGTTCGGCACCACCAGCCACTCTTCAGGAGAAAGAGGAGGCTTTCTACTCCTAGAAAGAATTCATCTCAGAAACTCACAGAGGCAGTGCTGCTCCATCCTATAGGGTCACCAGGAGTCACAACTGACTGGACAGCAGTGAGATTGGTTTGAGTTTTCTCTAAAGTTACACTTTCCCATGGGGCTTCTCCTTGGATGAAAAGGATGTGACATTGGGATAAGGAAAATAAAACAGCCAGGTAGACAACTGTTCAATGTGGTGGCCATCAGGAATATCATTCCCTCCCGAAAGGATTTTTATTGTCTCATGGAAGTTCACTGGAACTTGACATTGATCACAGAGGTCAACTCTCACAGCTTGGAGAGTAAAATGCATAAAGACAGAGCCCTCGAAGTTTTTGTGTGGGTGCAATCAGACGAAACACCAGCCTCTGGTTTCAGACTCTAGCAGCAAAATGCCGCGTCTGTGCTTGAGCTGCACGCGGCTCCTGCGTGTGCACAACTTGTGAGGGTCGTATGAATTCGCTCCAACTTGGCCTTGTGCTCACTTCTTTTTATATTAAAAAAAAGGGGGGGGGGAGATAATGTCCAAACAGCACGCTGTCTGCCCTTTGTTTCCCACTGAGTCAGCTCTGACTCTTGGTGACCTTGTGTCCACCTGACCCAACACCAATGAGCCAGCACAAACTCTGACATCAGAGACCAAGCCTAATCCATCTCATCTTTCTCCTGGCACCCAGCACTGCCCCCCCGCCCCCATGACTAGGGCTGTAGCCAGCAATTGTGGTGTGACTGGATAAAACAAATACAGTCACTCTACTGTTTATTGGCTCATTCCTCCTCTTTGTCTGTGAACATCTGCTTTCCAGTCGGTGCGAAGGAGCATAATGAAAACAATAGGTCTTGGATGCACACAATCCGAAACACCAAGTGTAAGGATGTCAATGCTGTGATTGACAAGCAGGACTGCTCACTTCCTCTGTGTGTGTGTGTGTGTGTGTGTGTGTGTGTTTAAAAGAATGAAAAATAATATCTCCATAGGCAGATGGCACTGGAATCCTCAGGGGTAAACATTTAGCCCGACAAAGGAGAGCATGTAGACACACAAGCTGACTTAAAAGGCCAGCGGAGAACAGGGGTACAGTTTGAATACAGCAGGGTGTGTACCTGTGGTTTGTTCTCTGACTTCACCCCACCTATAGGAATTTTTGCAAGGTCCTAAAGTAGAGAAAGCTGTAGTTAAAAGAGCTTGGGAGTCTGGCTCCCCGTGTTGAACTCCTAACGGTGAAGTGACACAGATGGAAGACCCTGGAAGACGCGTATCAGCAGTGATGGACGCACCCCTCCGGCGACAGCTGTGCCTACGTGGGTCGCATGAAAGCTCTGAGCATGTCTCCAATGGGCTCCGTGTAACAGAATGCCTGAGGGAGATGGAGAATGTCCAGGCGTGACAAAGTGGCCATAACACATCACCGCGGCCTGAGGGCCTTGCAACCAATCTCAGGCCAGTCAAGGCCCCAGAAACCCAACCATGCACGTAGCAGAGATCATCTCAGATTGGTGACCCATGGCCCCTCCGGCCAGCACAGGGTGCAGACAGGAGAGGGTGCTGGTACAGCAGCACCTCATGGTATAATCCCAGGTGTGGAGGAGACTTCAGTGGATTGTCTCAGTTACTAAGGAGGGCCCTGTGATCCTGTTCTTGTCCCAGGTGCAAGTACAGGAAACATGTTTATGATAGGAAAGATCTCTCCACACTGGGTGAGGCCACAGAAGGCCACATAGAGCAACACACGTGGAGAGACCCTGGAGGAGTCTAAAACCACCACTCTGTCCCTAGTGGGCCTGGGGTCTGAACAAAGGACAAGATGAGGTGACCCCAGGGAGGGGTGGATGCTCTTTCCTGAAAGCTGAGCCAACTCTCTCTTACAACAGCCTGAGATTAACCTTGAGATTGTAATAGAGGCTTAAAAAACCTCAAGAATTTAGCCATAATCCTCAACTAATTGGAAACTGGTTTGCTCTAGGGACCAATTTGGAAGGCTTGGATCTCCTTAGGTCATCATAGAATCCAGTTTTGTCTACCTGCCAGGAGTCAGAATTGAGAATCTTTGTATCCACCCTCATCTGACCCTGCTGCAGCCGTCTCTGGGCTGAGTGGTGGCTCAGGCTTGCAGGAGGCTATGTCAGGGCAGGTGGGCCTGCGGGAGCCCCAGACCAGATATGCTGATTCAAATCACGGTCCCTCACTCACATCACAAGGGGTGAGCCAGTACACACACAGATAAAGCCGATCCTAACTGTCTCCTTTGGACACTGACACATGGCAGCTAAGACCAAACAGATTGAGTTTGATCCAAATTTCTCCGAGTTGTCATTTTGATCCACTTAGGTGCTTTGTGAAGTCCCTGGGTGGTGTAAGAAGTTATAATGTGCTCCCTTACTAGAAGGAAGTTTGGTAGTTCGAATCCACCCTCAGAAGGAATCCCTTGCAATCTGTATACATATATATATATATATTTTAATCAGCTATGGAAGAGCTCTACTCTGAATCACATGGGGTTGCCATGACTTGGATTCAACCCAATGACAACTAGTTGGTCACTATGTCTGCACCTTAGTTTCCTGGACTGTTGGCATGAGCAGACTGGTAACTAACTACCAAGTTCATAACTGCAAAGACTGAAGGAGATTGATTTAAGGTGGTACAACATTTCTTTATCTTCATCCCTCAAGTTCAACAAGGCTGCTAAAGTCCTAGCCTTAGACATTTTATAGCTATTCTGGGTGCTATGTGAAAACAGTAAATTAGTCACTGAAAGAACAGATAAACGAAAAAAGAAAAAAGACTGAATAAATGAACACACTTGGTGGAAGCTTTCAGGAATCAAAGGACTATATGATCACATTTTTATTAAAATGAAATTATTCATGTTTTATATGTGCTTAAAATTATTTTCTCTCAGATAGCTTGCTTATTCTTATTAATTTAAAGATACAGAGCCCAGACCTCCCCTACAGAATAAATTACTTACACCTCAAACAGTCTCTTTTCTAGTTTGACATCCTTTTGTCACTCTCTCTTCATGGCTTCCCTTCCACTGGCACTGTCTGCATCATCCCAGGTGCACGAGATTCCACGTGAGAGGCCAACGCCTGCTCACGAGGCCAGCTTTGGACATACTTGCAAGCAGCATTCAGTTACAGTATCTTCTTTTGCTGCCGCCTCACATGTTGGGCCCCTCTTTCCTAGAAACTGACCACAGCAATTCATAGTCTTTTTCAAATCTGGTTCTCATATTTGACCCACCATTAAAATCCCCAACATTTAGTTGTTATTAAAATATTAAAAATAAGTTCCTGGGCCCCATCCCATGCCTAGTCAGAATTTCTGAGATGGATCCTGGGGATGTGTAGCTTTATCCATGAAATTTTGATCATATATCGGATTTAGAGGGTCCATGATCCTAAAAGAAGAATTTAGTTTATTTCCCCTGAATGTAGCCTTTGCAATTGTCCACACAGAGACTCATCCACAAAGTGACCTTCCAACTCACCCAGCACAAAGGGAACTTTGTGGGGCCTAGTTGCTTGGAGAAGGCTCCGTCTGTCCCTGCATCCTCTGCTCCCTGTGAGACGGACCAGTGGTCCTGGTGATGAAAACCTTTGCAGACAGACGTCAGTCACTGGAGGCGAATCCATGTCTCTTTGCTCTTTGTTAGAGCTCTGGGTGCCTCACTCTTGAAAAAGCAACCACGTGGTGGCAACGACCCAAGAGGAAGCCTTACCATGAGCCGAAGGAGGACAACTGGATTCAGATTCAGTGCCCTGAAGCTAGCTGAAACCGTGGACAGGAACTCCAATCCTGAAGTTATTCAAACATGTTCACTTTTCAGGTATGGTAGAAAGAGAAAACCTGGTCCCCCCCCGCCCCCCCCCCAGTTCTTAGTCCAATATTATCTTCCTTTTCATGTGTCTTCTCAGGTTTTAAAATTCTTTAAAATCAATTTTATTGACATATAATTCATTTCTACAATTCAATGGTTTAAATGTATGAAAAAGAATTCTGCAATGATCACCACGGTCAATCTTAGATCATTTTTTCTCCTTCTTGTACCCCCATTAGCTATCATTTCCTCCCAGCATTCCCTACTCTGACCCTAAGAAGCGATTAATCCAGTGACTGTCTCTGTAGAGTTATCTCTCCTAGACGTCATCAAGAAAAACATCCAGAAAGAATCAACAGCTCAAAAACAGCAACCAAAACATTACAGAGAAAAACCTCAATCAAAAAGAAACAGAAACTAATAAAAACTAGAATAAATCTTAAATGGGCCCCACAAATGATAAGAAGTTACATTTTAACCTAACTGTGCCTGTATTAATCCACTTACTAATGCACTCTGTCTGATAGCAAGGCTATTCACATCCGTGGTCAATGATCAGAGGAGATTCGCTAGAGCCTTAATCCACCTGGGGACCATTAACATGGATTTGGGGCGTTCCATGTCATCCATGTCTCTGTGGTTAGGCACCATCAAGTCAACTCTGATCCATAGCGACCCAATGCACAATAGAACGAAACACTGCCTGGTCCTGCACCATCCTCACCACTGTTCCTCGGCCTGAGTCTGCTGATGCAGCCACTGTGTCCGCTCGTGTTGTCAAGGGTCTTCCTCTTTTTCGCCACACCTCCACTTTACCCAACATGATGTCCTTCTCCAGCGACTGGTCTCTCCTGACAACATGTCCAAAGTATGTAAGATGAAGTCTTGCCACCCTTCCCTTGCCACCCTTCGCTCTCTATCCTTGCTTCTTCCAAGACAGATCAGTTTGTCCTTTTAGCAGTCCATGGTACTTTTAATATTCTTCTCCAGCACCATAATGCAATGATAAGGCATAATGCATTGATTTTTCTATAACATTCCTTATTCAATGTCCCACTTTCACATGCACATGAGGCAAAGGAGAATACCATGGCTTGGATCAAGCACACCTTAATCCTCAAAGTAACATCCTTGCTCTACAATATTTTATAGGGGTTTTGTGCAGCAAATTTACTTAATGCAATGCATCTTTTGATCTTTTAACTGCTGCTTCCATGAGCATTGATTGTGAATCCAAGTAAGACAAAATCCGTGACAACTTTAGACCTTTCCTCCATTTATCATGATGTTACCTATTGGTCCAGTTGTGAGATTTTGGTTGTCATTCTTATATTGTGCTGTAATCCATACTGAAGGCTACTACTATCCTTGATCTTCATTGGGAAGTGCTTCAATTGATCTGCACTTTCAGCAGGCAAGGCTGTATCAACTGCACACCGTAGGTTGTTAATATGCCTTCCTCCAATCCTGATGCCACACTTTTCTTCATTTAATTCAGCTTCTCTGATGATGTGCTCAGCATATACATTGAACAAGTATGGGGAAAGGGTACAACCTGACACACACCTTTCCTGAAACTATACACTGATCCCTTTGGCACATTGTGATCCTGCAGGCTGGTGTGCTTCTTCCATGTGGGTTTTGTTGCTTCTCAGTTAGATGGCCACTTGTTTACCTTCAAGCTTTCAGATGCTATATCTCTTGATAGCGGTGCACCATCAGCTTTCCTCACCATATTTGCTTATGCACCTGCTTTGTCTTCGGTGATTGTGTTGGGAAGGTGAGCATCATGAAATGCCAGTTTAATAGAACAAAGTATTCTTGCATTGAGGGAGTACTTGAGTGGAGGCCCAATGTCCATCTGCTACCTTAATACTAGACCTATAAAGATATGCACATAGATCTATTTCCCCATCCTCATATATAAATATATTTACATATGTACATGCCTTTATTTAGACCTCTATAAATGCCCTTTGCCTCCTAGCTCTTTCCTCTATTTCCTTTGACTTTCCTCTCATTCCACTATCATGCTCAGCCTTCATTTGGGTTTTAGTAATTCCTCTCGGTTACATTACCCTTACTCATGCCCTACCAGGTCTCCTACACCCACCTCACCACTGATATGGGTCGCTTGTGCCCTTGTCCCTGGGTTTGTTAACCCCACTTCCTTTCCCGACATCTCCCCCTCTCCCATGTCCCCCAGAACTGTTGGTCCCGTTGTTTTCTCCTCCAGATTGTTCATCCAGCCTATCTTATTTAGAAGACCTGTAGAGATAAAAAAAATGCACAAAAACAAGATGGATCAAAACCAAGCAACAAAAGAAAACAACACAACAACAAGCCAATGCCAAAACAAAACAAAACACTACAGCAAGAAAGAAAAGCTTGTAGTTAGTTCAAGGATTGTTTTTTTGGCCTTTAGTAGTGTTTTCCAGTCAAGTCTAATGGGGTGCCAAGACCTGGCCCGAAGTCTATTTTTGGTATTCCCTGGGGGCTTTGTTGTTCTGTTCCCCTTGATGTTCTGTTGCACGCCCTTAGTGTTTTGCCTCGGTGTGGTGGGATCAGATCAGGTGCAATTCTCACACTGTCAGATGCTCTTCTTTCATCTAGCTGGGCATCATGTGATTTCTTCATCACACTTTGCTATAGCAGCCCATGTCCTCAGTGGTCGCCTCATGAGGGCAGTGTACAGCAGGGCGACATCATGAGAACTAATTGTTCTTAGATTAGCGCTACTATTAATTGGGATCTCAAAATCTACTCATACATGTATGGTTTATATATGTTCACTTTAGAGATATCATTATCATTTTATTGAGCAACATTATCAATCAACCCCATGGGGCATATGATAATCTTATTGTTACTGTCATTACTTTAGCCACTGGTATAGAATTTAAAGCATTGTCTAGAAAAGGATAGTGTACATGCATAGGAAAACCTTTTAGACTAAAATACATGGATTGCTGGCTTGTACCAATTAAAAATTTAAGCGATTACACAGTATTTACACAAACAATTAGGGTTAGAGATAGAGCAAAACTTTCAATAGATCATCCACAAAGGCAGAGCCACTCCTTCTGGCCCAAGACATCATAAAAAAGCAGAGAGTACAAATAGCAAATATGTAGCAGGCTTTCGTTACTATTTATTGGGCACCTTAAAGTCAAAGAGAAAACCTGATCTGGAATCGTGGCCCGATGTGAAAATCCCAAAGAAATTCTGTTGTCTCCAGCCAGGTTCGAGACTCATTAGTAAAGATTTGGTTTGCCTTGGAACTTAAGTTCAGAGGTTCCATCGGATCCTTAGGATAGATCTTGCGATCCAGCTCACTTGGGATTGCCTGGGCCTCTTTCTTACCTTGGTACCGACTTCATCATATCCTAGGTCCCCATTGTTTTTTTCTCCAGGGAAGACTGAATTATCAAATGCAGTTGAACCCCTGTTCTTTGGCAGAGACAACATCCATCTCAGAAATGTCACTGCCCTTCTGTTCAGCACCCTTCATGGTCTCAGCAGAGATCGGGGTTCAAATGTTCACCAGGGTACTGACCTGACAGCACTAGGGCATGCTTGTGGCCACTAGTCAGATTCAGGTTGGTGAATAACCTGACAAACACAGTTACCACTTGACAGTCACTCTCACTGGCACCTGCTGTGCTCAGCAGACAAGTCATGCAACTAGCATTTGAGTAGAGGTGCTCTTGTGGCCAGTCACCTGGAAAGTTCTCCAGCATATTAAGTTACACAGGAGTTCTGTTCCTGCCAGGCTAAACACACAGAGTTCCAGGATAATGTGGCCAAAGCTTTGACAAGTTTAAAGTCCTTCACAATAGTACGTTTGCTTCCAGCAGGATGAAATGAGCTATTGAAGTCTCCTCAAAGAATCCCAATACCTGAGGTCAGTCTAAACTCAGGGATGATTGCATGGAAAGTTTTAAACTAGGGAAAAAGAAACTGAATGCTTTGAAGTAAAGTGTGAACCTGGTGAGAGTAAGGAAATATGAAAATATACAGGAGGTGGTTCATCTCCCCATAGAAAGAAAAGCATTGGTGATGCCTACATAGCAGCAGAGGAGCCCTGGTGGCATAGTGGTTTTATCAGTTCCGAATCACCAGACTATTTGAGGGAAAAAGGCAAAGCGTTCTCCTCCTATGAAGAGTGACAATCTCGGAAACCCACAGAGGCAGATGTACCTTTTCCGACAGGGTCGCTGTGAGTCCATATTGACTCAATGCCAAAGAATGACATAGACGCAGGAGTAGACATATTAATATTCCTCAGCTCTTCTCTGAGGTTGGGTTGGACTCAACAAAGACTCGTGCCAGTGTTTTATTAATGATGTGTTCCGAAGAGGAACTGATAAGAGAGGGGAAGAAGGCAAAGAAGGATGTAGCTTCAGGCAAAGTCTTAGCTCCATTGTGGCAGGGAGTTCTGGGATGTCAACTTTACCTCAGTTTGTACCAACTCTTGGCAAAGGAGCAGAGATTCAGATATCCATCTTCGTCCAACAATAGCTCAGGGTTGCTTGGACACGGAGGTAGGAAAGGGAGTCAATTTTAGGCACTCTCTGGTCTGCTGGGTCAGATGGGAGGACCATGCTTACGTAAATCTGTGAAGAAGGTCACATGTTCAGGGCATTACATGAAAAAATGCACAGCAGCCTGGGAGGCTTCCTTCCAAGACATCCAACAGAACAGATCATAGACAATGTCTGTTACCATTCTATTTTTGACTCTGTCATTGACCTGCCCAAGGGAAAAATTCTCTGGGCATCCATCTTATGTGAGCAATGGAATACTGTGAAAGGAAAGAACGATAGTGTGTAGCTGTATATTACCTAATGTGGTGACTTGCTAATAATGTAAATAAGGTGCAGGCAACTGTATGACGATGGGACCATACAAGTAAAATGTATGGAATCCTAACATGGGAATTGGCCACTTTTGTTATCAAGGGAGGTTTAAAATGAGCCATGCCCATGGAGGGAGATCTTACCAAGATGATGTCTTACCATAAGCATGACCAAAAAAAAAAAAAAGCCAAAATGGGAGTATATTCTTTGGACTTACGATCCTTGCAGTGAACCTCTTTGATGCAAGTGACAGAGAGGTGGGACAACACAGACAGTGAAAAGCAGTAGCTGAGAATTGGCAGCAGTAGAGGCAGCAAAACACGACATCAGCAATGGCATCGTGGGCTTCCAGGTTCACAGAGCAAAAAATCGGAGTACATCGGGGCAGGAAACTTGGTGGTGGAGTGGGATGCTGGTATCACTTAGTGGTAGATTTAAAGAGTTTTGTAACTTGCTTGAGAAAGGCAGGGGCCTGGCCAAGGGGACGATGGGCCAGTAGGTGTGGCTGAGAGGAGGCTGTCTTTCCAAGGTGTTTCTGAACTTGAATCCATAACTTATTGCTTCCGTAATAAACTCTGTAATCCTGAACACAATCTGAGAATTGTGTGTGGCCACTGCAATGAATGGCCAAACTCAGCAGAGCCGTGGAGATGCTGCGGGAGACTAGCGGGGTCAGAATTGGCGAGAAGTCTGGAGGCGGAGGCATGTCTGACCACCACCACATGGAATTAGCCGTGGGAAGCTGCTGGTCAATGATCCTCATTCTGTCTCCCTTTTGAAGGAAGAAGGGGTTAAACATTGCCCCCACACCATTATTCAGACAGAGGAAGAATAATTCATCTACAGACTCAATATTTACTGGGTATGTGCACATATCATTTATGCTAAATGCTTAAATTTGAAGATGATCGGGTCACCTATTCATAATCAGAACATGGAATGTACAAAGTATGAATCTAGAAAAATTGGAAGTTGTCCAAATGAAATGGAACGCAGAAAGTTCATTATCAAAGACATGCGTGAACTGAAGTGAACTGGTATTGATGATTCTGAATTGGACAATCATATAGCTGGGAAGAAGGAATAGCACTGCATTTATTATCGAGAAAACATTTCAAGATCTTTCCTGAACTAAACATTGAGGTGATGGTGCCCTTATAAGGAAGACAAGATAATATGACTATTATTAAATTTATGCACAAACCACTAATGCCAAAGGAAAAGAAATTAAAGATTTTTACCAAGTCTGCTGTCTGAAATTGGTCAAGCATGCAATCATGATGCATTGATAATTACTAGTGACTGCAAAATTGGAAGCAAAAAAGAGAGATTGGTCACTGGAAACTATGGTCTTGGTGATAAAAATGACACTGGATGTCGCATGATAGAATTTTGCAAGACCATTGGAAATATCCTTTCTCAACAACACAAATGAAATACACAACAATAAAATCTACTACATCTTTGGAAAGAGACTATGAAGAAGTTTAATATTATGAGTCAGAATATGGTCAGGGACTGACTGCAGAACAGACCATCAACTGCTCATATGCAAGTTCAAGTTGAAACTGAAGAAAATTAAAACAAGTCCACAGTGCTGAACTACAACCCATCTAAATTGAGAATTCATCTCAAGAATAATTTGATGCATTGCACACTATTGACTAAATATCAGAGGAGTGTGGTAGTTACATAATCTGGTGTCAATTTGAGGATTCAGAGTGAAGAGGTGGAGTCTAGCCTGTCAATCAGGTAGTGGCTTGATACATCATCTGGGAGGCACTAAGGAGACAAATAGCTGGCTGGAGGGGCCACACATGCTCACTCCCTGTGAGACATCCCTGTGGAGAAGACACATGAAGAGAGGCTGATGGAGCCAGACCTCTGGAGCCAGAGAAGCCACGTGGAGAGCCTTGCCGTGCTGAGATCTACAAGACTTCCCACCCACTGGCGTGTGATCTTCCTGCATTCGGCATCATTGCATGTGTTTCATAAGTCTGAAGAGGACTTTATAGATTGGTAGTGGATTTATGGGGTAATATTGGACTTATGGACTTAATCTGAACTGGGCTGGGATGTTTTCTCAATATTCAACTGCTCTTGTATATAAAGCTCTTTCTTATACACAAATGAGTATCCATGGATTTGTTTCTTTAGTCTACCCATACTAATACAAGGAGTTATGGAATGACATCAAGGATATCCTATGCAAAGAAAACTAAAGTTTATCTAAAAGACAAGAGAGAAAGGAAACACCAAAAATGGATGTCAGAAGAGACACTTGGCTCTTGAACACAGACAAGCTAAGCGAATACAAGACATTATGAAATAAAAGAACAGAAGATTTCAAAGGGAGGTTCAAGTATACGAAATAAAGTATTACAATGAAATGTACACAGACCAGGAGTTAGAAAACCACATAAACACAGTTGACGTTTTAGAAGGTGAGAGAATTGAGGGGAAAGAGGAATTCTCATCGTAATATTGAATAATTCGAAGCATAAAGTATTGAGTAATGCTGAAAGCATCAAAAGAAGATGTAAGGAACACACAGTCAGTGTGCCAAAAAGAACTGGTTGATATTTAGCCACTTCAGGAGGGAGTGTGTGCTCAGGAATCAATGGCACTGAAGGGAAAACTCCAAGCTACACCGAAGGCACTGGCAAGAACAAGGCTCCACGAATCCACAGAATGACATTTGATAGGCTTCAACAAATGGATAATTGCGAGCAGTGCTCACGTGTCTACATGGCAAGACATTTGGGAGACAGCAACTTGGCCAAGTTACTAGAAGAGATAGTTGGGCTCATTCCAAAGAGAGGTGACCCAACAGAATGTGGAAATTATTGATCAATTTCATTAACATAAAATGTAAATACAATTCTGCTGAAGATA
Organism: Echinops telfairi; assembly: GCF_000313985.2. Taxonomy (NCBI): domain Eukaryota; kingdom Metazoa; phylum Chordata; class Mammalia; order Afrosoricida; family Tenrecidae; genus Echinops; species Echinops telfairi. Next base: position 9,576,427 of record NW_022103914.1, read on the forward strand.
ATGAAAAAATGGTTTCAGCAGTACGTTAAGGGGAAAGTACAAGAAATTCAAGCTAGATTCCGAAGAGGACATTGAATGAAGGGTATCATTGTTGGTGTAAGATGGGTCTTGGCTGAAAGCAGAGGCTACAGAAAAATTTTTCCTTGTGCTTTACTGACTATTTGACTGTGTGGCCCTTTAAGCCACAATGCATTACATGATGCACTGCAATTCTGGACCCTACGCCTCTGGTCATTTTGCTGGGTGGTCTTTATTATACTGAAGGGAGGGATTCAGGTAAGGTTCAGACCTGACTGTAGTAGATGCAGGAGCCCTCATGGGATATTGCTTACACAGTGGGCTCCGAAGTGCAAGCTCGGTGGTTTCAAACTGTTATCCATGCCCCGTCAATGACATGCTTTCTACTCCCAGAAAGAGTTACAGTCTCTGAAATCTACAGGGGCACTTTTACCCCATCCTGTAAAGTCATCATTAGTCAGGATCGACTCGATGACAATGCGTTTTAGTAGAGGGTGTGAGCCATGTCACCCGTTGTCTCCTTGGGAGTGTCTTTAGACTGCTGTACTAGAGGATGTGGATCAGATAGCATTCTTTGATGTCCTTGGGGGTATGGTGGGCTAAAATACAAACCACACCTCCGTCAAAGCCAGTCCTCTCTCTGTAAACATTGTCTGGGATACAGAGAAAATCCCACGTACATTTGGAAAAGTGCATCCAAGATCTGCTGGAGGCACTCCCCTAATTCCTTGCATCCAAACTCCCTTAATCTGAAGTGACAGAGACCACTGAGACCAACTGTACCAGAGACAGACTGGCAGGCAGGCTCGGAGGAGCAGTGCTGAGACTGTGGGGTACCTTCTCCTTTGTGGCCCGAGACAATGGAACGATGGGACGGAGAAACAGGTGGGCTGGCTTCCTGAACCCCGGAGGCCAAGGCCAAGGAAACGTGTGGCTGAGAGTCTGAGAACCAAAGCAACACTGTCTGCTGGCTCAGGAGAGGTATTGCTATGGACCAGTGACTTCATCCTTACCGTCTGCTGATCCTGACTTGTGGTAATCTATTAACTTCTCTAATAACTGCCTTACTTGTGAGCATTGTTTGTGAATTCTGTGTAGCCATTACAATGAACATTGAACCCAGTGCAGAAGTAGAGCAGCATGGGAAAAATGGTTGGGATCAGAATAGGTAAAGAAAGATGGATGATAGAAGCATGTCTGACCCCTGCCTCCTGCTAATAAGGAAGCCAGAGGAGTTCAGGTAAGACCCCATGCCATGTAGTATACTTATAAATCATAACAAATTATGGATAAGAATTTTTAAAATGTGAATTCCAGAGCAATTACTTGTGCTCCTGTAGAACCTGTACATAGACCAAGAGGCAATCTGGGACAATGGATGGCGTAAAATCAGGAAATACATCCTTTCACCTTCATCTGTATGCTGAACAAATAATCTGAGAAACGGAAGTATGTGAAGAATAATGTGATATTGGGTGTAGGGGAGGATTTATTAGCAAGCCATGATATGCAGATGATACAACCTGCCTTACTGAAAGCCAAGAGGACTTGAAACATTTATTGATGAAGAACAAAGTACTGAACTTTGACAGAAAGGTCTTTACAAGTAAATCAGCAGGCAACTGGTCAATTCCGACAATGCTGGCTTTATCATGGATTTCCTTTTATGCATCTCTACAATCAAAGCCTACAGGTACAGCAGTCAATAATTTAAAAGATATCTTAGATTGGATCACTCTGTGAAATGTTTAAAATAAGGATATACTTGAGAACCCTGGGGCACCTCACCTAACCCAGCCATGCTATTTGTCATCTCCTCATACGTATGTCAGACCTGGACACTGGAGAAGGGAGACTGGAGAATGGATGCATTTGAATTATGACCTTATCAAAGAGAGAGTGGCGATGGCGGGAGGGGCGAGGGAAGGAGAGGGAGAAAGGGGGAACAGAGGACAAGGTCTACATGTGGCCTCCTCCCTGGGGGACGGACAGCGGAGAAGTGGGTGAGGGAG
>NW_022103914.1:9578603-9580517 GCF_000313985.2 Echinops telfairi
TGATGAAGTCAACATATGTACTAAAGTGCTGGACACAGATGACGTATGTACAGATTGTGATGAGTTGTATGAGCCCCTAATAAAATGATTATTTAAATTAAAAAAAGTGGATTTCAGAAGAGGTTCTGAAACTGGCTCTTCATCATAGAGTAGCTAAGGCAAATGGAAGAAATGATGAAACCAAAGAGTTGAGTAGAATGTTCAAAGGGCAGCTCGAGATGACCAAGTAAAATATTATATCTAAATATGCAAAGCTGTTACTTTGGGGAGTAGGGTATGCTTGACCCAAGCCATGGTATTTTCAATTGCTTCATATTTGTATGAAATTTGGACATTGAATAAATAAGAAACAAGAAGAAAAAAGAAAAAAAAATCTTGAATAAACCACGTCGTACTTGAAAATAAGCAAACCTGTTTGGAACAAAGTGCAGAAGAACGCTCCTTAGAAGCTACAATGGGGACACCTCATCTCACAGCCTTTGGAAGGACCAGTCCCTAGAGAAGGGCGTGGTCAAGCAGAGGGGCAACAAAAAGACTAAGACCCTCAATGAGATGGATGGACACATCCTTCCACAAATGGGCTCAAATATAAAAACAGTTGTGAACATGGCGCAGGAGTGGGCAGTGTTTCATTCTTAATACACAGAGTTCACTACTATTTAGAACTGACTCGTTGACCCCTAACAACAACAATGACCAAAAAGACCACCTTTTTAAGATCCAAGGCAGATAATGAAGTAAACAAGTAAATGCTTTGATGATCCACACCACATCAAAAGTTTCTGGGAGACAAAAACTCTCCATTTGCAGTAAAGACCAATTAGAACAGGGAATCTACTTCTGGTACTTGATTTCTGTGAAAGTCATGGAGAAGGTCGCTCAGGTACCCCGGGTTGTGCTGTGCTTTGGTACCGGACAGTTGGGGGTGCAGCCATGCCTATGACAGAAGCGGAAATGAGAACCCCAGGAAACAGCCACCAGCAGAAGCAGGGGAGTCTTCTCTTTGGTCAGGACACAGCAGTCAGTGGCTGAGGAGATTTTATTTCTGAGGGAAATATTTCTTCCCCTTTCCTTTCACATTACTTGAGCAAAAGCCCAAGGCCTCCTGGTTTTCTTTCAGAAGGTGCAGATATTCCGATAATGCCATTTGCAGACACCTGAACTTCTGCCAGCAGGTTCGGAACCACCCGCTCTCTGCAGGAGGAGACCGTCCTAAAGGACGCATATACGCAATAGATGATTCACTGGTGTTAGAAACAAGCCACGCCTGAACTTGCCAAGAAGAGGTGAGCTTGGCAAGAGCCTTGTGTGAAGTGGGTCACCAGAGCAGCCGGAGGATGGTCGGAGGATGTAAGACATGAGTTCAGAAGCCGTGGTGCCAGGAAACTGAGCTCAATGCCAGGGGCCAGCCCTCCTGCACTCTCATCTGTGGACCTAGAAGAGTGCTTTGTGTGTGCTTATTTTTCTTAAGTGTGTGCGCAGTTGAATTGAGGAGAACTTAACAGGTGGGTGAATCATGACCCCTACAAAAGATGCTCTTTATCCACCGTGTAACATGAAGTTCCTTACCAAGCTTATTAAGAGCTCCTGGCTTCAACTTGATTGTTGAGTCCTACCCCCACCCTCCTAGGCTCATCAAAAAGAATAAACCAAGAATGCATGTTGCCAACTGAAATGTTTTTGTGTAAGTGCACATTTCAGTTCATTTTTCAAATATACTATTGAATTTGAATGATCACTTTAAATGGAAATTAATTTTTCTTGTCAAATTTTACTTGTCTATTTTAAAACTCTAAGAACCTACCAAGAAACTAAGACATAGCAGCAATGAAGGTACAGTAGTTGCATGACTTGTACCTTTGGCAAATATTTTGCCTTTATTAAAATTTACTTATCAGTTACTGTGATGTTAAT
>NW_022103914.1:9580617-9587895 GCF_000313985.2 Echinops telfairi
GTTACTGTGATGTTAATCATAACAGGCATTTTTCCACTTTTGTAACAAACACCCCCCTATAATTAAAAAGTATTAATCCATTATTTTTTATATACAATAATCTTTTTTTTTTTTCAAATTCTTTTACCTACATTGTTATACATAAAAATTTCATTTAAAAAACTTACGGATGGGAATAAGCTAAGAGGGAAGGAGAGAGAGAGAGAGAGAGAGAGAGAGGAACACAAACTTGTCCACCAAGTCCTGAGAACAGTATTCTGACTCGGAGCAGCAAATTCAGAGAGGACCACAGGGTCCCCACCATGAGACACGACGTTCCTCACTGACCCATAGTGCTGCGGGGGACAACACTGGAGACACAGTGCAGGAATTGTGTCTGATCTGACCCCACCACACTGGGGCGAAACACCAAGGGCATGCAAGAGAGCAGCTAGGGGAGCAAAGTAATGAAGTCCCCGAGGAACACCAAAAATAGACTGTGGGGCCAGGGCATGGCGCCCCATCAGACTCGACCAGCAAGCACTCATAAAGGTCAACAAACAGACCAGGAACTCTTATAGACTCTTCTGGTGTTGTTGTTTTGAGTTGCTTTGTTTTGTTTTGTGCTTATTATTGTTTTTTACATGTTCATATAGAGAAGATAGGTGGGATAAACAATCCGGAGGAGAAAATAATGAGACCGTCAGTTGGGGGGGGGGGTGTCATGGGAAAGGGAGGGACGAGGGAAAGGAAGGGGGTGTCACAAACTCAGGAACAAGAGAACAATAAGTGATCTAAAATCAATGGTGAGGAGGTGTAGGATGTCTAGCAGGGCTTGATCAAGGGCAATGTAGCCAAGAGGAGTTTCTGAAATCTGAATGAAGGCTGAACATGATAGTGGGACAAGAAGACAGTAAAAGGAAATAGAGGAGAGAAGTAGGAGGCAAAGGACATTTATAGAGGTCTAACTGCAGGCATGTACATAAGTAAATATATTTATATAATGATAGGGAAATAGATCTATGGACATATATGTATATATTAAGTATTAAGGAAGTAGACGGACATTGGAACTATAGTGTAGGTGTTCACATAACTGCAATTTGTTAGCATATCTTTGTTTTGCTCACTTACAGACTATTATGTTTAAATGAGGCTGGCACATGTTGAGTTGCATGTGTTTTAGTTTTATCCTCTTAGGCACACATATGATTTTATTATTGTTTTGTTTAAAAATTATGTATGGCTAAAGTATCAAGTTGATAAGGAGTGGTCTGTGGTGGTCACATAAGTTCGTGTCAACTTGAAGATATGAAAGTGTAGGGGTGGAGTCTAGTCTGTCCGTCAGGTCACAGCCTGATGGTGCCTCCTTGTGGTCATGGCCTTCTCATAAAGAGATCCTGGGACCCCCCCACCCCCCATCCTGCCTTCACCATGATGCCGCTGAGCAATGCTGAGACCTGCGCAAGCCTGTGATGCTTCCACGACCATTGGATCCACAAGATTTTTCACCCACTGGCCTGTGCTCTTCCTACACTTTGCATCATTGCATGTGACTGTGTGTCTGAAGAGGGACTTATGGACTAGTCTCAGACTTATAGACTTAGGTAGGATTGGATTGGGATGTTTTCCTGATATATAATTACCTCTTGATATAAAGCTCTCTCTTACACATATGTGAGTGTCACTGCATTTGTTTCTCTAGTCAACCGGCCTAACACAAGAGCCTATTGAAAACTGTGACTTCTCTTATTGCTGTAGCAGTTTACCTTAAACATTTTCAGTACTCAACAGTGTTTGTCCATTAGAATGTTCCCCTGGAACTTTAGCAATTGGTAAGTGAGCTTTGAAATATACAGAAATTCAAATCTAAATTGCTTTATTGTTTTAGGTCATGGGGAAATAAGAGAGTGAGGCATGGTTCTAATAACCTTTACCACGCCTGTTGCCTCTTCGTGAAATAATCTTCACGGAGAAAACTCTCAAGGAGTAGAGCTGGAGAGATACCCTCTTTTCCTAAACCAGATTAACCCCATGGTCTTCACCTGCAAGCATTCCAAGACCCTTGGGAAAGATGGCAGGAGCGGAGGTGTTGCTTCCTAAGAAATAAACCACAATAAAAGATGGATCACCCAATATTGTGCCCTTGCTCTGCCATTATTCTACCATGTGACCTTAAGCAAACCTCTCTCCCTTTTTGTATTTCTCTTTCTGCTTTGTAGGAAGTGGGTGCTGGATTGGGGGTAGGAGGAAGATGAGAGATGCTCCCTATCACATACTGCCTGTGGCTTTGTCCTGGACAGAAGGGCCTTCAGAGAGTCAAGAAAGAACTAAAGGGATCATCAATTAGTTAGTGCTTCATGAGAGATGACAATTTACCTCTATTTTCTTCTGTACTTCTTCATCCAGCTTTCCCCTCCACTCACCTGTCCACAGGAGCCTCTTTTATGCCATCGGCTGTGGCCAATCTTTCTCAGGGGTAAGGAGCTTGGCTTTGGGGTCCATCAGGACACACTTTCAATTTTTCCCTTTGCTTCCAGTCAAAAGCAGTTGAAAGCTCAGCTTCTTCAAAAGTTTGGAGAGTGCCGACGTAAGCCACAGTCTCTGGAGATCTGAGATTCGAAGTTCTATAGATCAGCCTGGGAAAGACCACTGCCTGAATGCTGAGGCTGCATCTCCCATAAGATCCCTCCCCCTCCTCACCTACATACACATGAACTCAATAGGGCGCTCTCCCACCCAGGGGAGAAGGGTGTTACTTCAAAGGGCTGGGGAAGTTAGTGAGGTGTGACTGGCTTTCCCTTGATTACTGGGTCTCTGGAATTAGATCCCCTGTTTTAAAATCTGTTGCCTATTCTTCAGGAGCCAGGGTTTAAAACAGATGTTATCTAATTTTTCATGCAGGGTATGTTTTCTGATAGATAAAGTAGGTGATCAGTCCCTACTAAACCTCAAGGTCATGCCACAGAATGTTTGACCTGATGAATCCATCCTCTATGTGATGAAGGCCCAGTGTAAGCATGCACACCTGTAGGGCAAGGAAGCTCATCATCTCTAAAGCACTTGAATGCAGTGATCATTAAGAACTTTAGTCAAGTAACCTGATGTGGTTTGCATTTTCTCCATCACTTGCAAACCAGAGTTCAAATCCCTGCTGTAATAGTTACAGTACAGATCTCACAGCCTGGCAGACACCTGTTAGCATCTCACGATCATTGATCACCATCACCTCTCAGCACTGCCCCTCTTGTTCTTTATTCTCAAGTTTTACTCTGTTCCTAATACTGCCCTAATAAGCCATGTGTTTACCTAACCTTGACCCTCTTCACGTATTCCCTTTCTAGACCAGAATGTGCATCTCATGCATCACTTTCTCCATTCCTTTTTCCACTCCTTCCTGGGAGGTTGTTCCAAAGTTTGATTTCATTTTCTTCAGTTAGAGCTGGTCTGCTCCTTCCAAGTAGCCACACCTCCTCAGGGGAGCGACTCCTCTCTTCACCTGTGTAACCTCAGGACCTAATCCAGTCAGTGTCTGGAACCAAGCTATTATTCAACATATCATTGCTGAGAAAACTCAAATGCATTCCCCATGTGCTTTAAGCATTGAGTGAGCTAGACTGCTTCACATCACATTGTTGTAGTTGGTATGGTTGGGTTGGTTCCGCTTATGGCAGTTCTTTGCACTGCCCGTTCCTGTGCCATTCTTACAATCGTTGTTATGTCTGAGCCCCCCTATGGTATAGCCATGGTGCCAATCCATCTCTCTGAGGGGCCCCCTCATTTTAATAGTCCTTGCTAACATGTGTGCTGTAATTTACAAAAGTCCCAACTAGCAGTGGCTTGATTAACATGTTTACACAAATCAAGTGCATGATACATATTTTTTTGGATTTTCTAAAAAATATTTTATTGTTGTTGTTGAGAATATACACCACAAAACATATATCAATTCTAAATATACAATTCAGTGACATTGATAACATGCTTCAAGTTGTGCACCCAATGTCTCTCTCCTTTTCTGAATTGTCTCTCTAATTAACATAACCCCATTGCTTTCTAAGCTTCCTATATAGCTTTTCAAGGTATTGTTATCAATTTTATCCCATATACTTATTTTTTTTTTAATTTTTAAATCTTTTTATTGGGGGCTTGTACAGCTCTTATCACAATCCATCCATCCATCCATTGTGTCAAGCACAGTTGTACATTTGTTACCTCGCAGGATACATATTTTTGTCAAGGCAACAAGCAACTTAAGTTTTTTTTTTTTAATTAAAGAGAAACATGTCAGAAATTAGCATAGTATGCTTACAAACAAAATAGCCCCAAAGCAAACCTTGTGGTAGAAGGGCACAGTGTGCAAAAAGAAAAAAGTATACCATGCATGTGATTAGTGTAACAATACAGTGCATTTGGGTGATAACAATGAAGGATCTTGGCAGTCCCTTGGACTCCTGGTAATCTGTAAGTGCTCGGTTGCTAACCAAATGCCACAGGTTTGCAGCTACCAGCTGCTCTCCGGGAGAAAACGCCTGCCACTCTACTCATACTAAGAATTCGGGAAACTCTACGGGGCAGTTCTCCTCAACCACCTCAGAAGATGTAAAGGCTGGATAACGAGTAAAGAAGATTACCAGAGCATTAATGGATTTGAACGTTGGTGTCGGAGGTGCCTATTGAGAGTACCATGCACTGTCAGAAGATCAAACAAAACTGTCTCGGAAGCAGTTCAGTCAGCATGCTCTTTAGACAAATCCTTGGAAAACATCCTGCTTGGTAAAGTGGAAGGGCAGCGGAAGAGAAGATTCTTCAGGAGATGGATTGTCACAGCAGCTGCAACAATGGCTTCAACAGAAGACTTGTGGGTATGGCGCAGGACCAGGTAGTGTTGTATCACAAGCTGCAGTGCATAGGGTTTCTATGGGCCGGACCCAACTCTATGGCACCGAATCACAGTATCATTGCTATGAATTGGAGTCAACTCAAGGCACGCCACATGGGAGGCCCAGGCTTGTTTCAGCTGCGCTGTGGCATCATGGGGATCTAGGGTTTTTTTCTTCTTTTTCTTTAGTGTTATTGGCATGGTGACAACCACTTTCCTCATGCTCATTAGATGGCTGCCACTCTCAAAAGAAGAAGCACACCAGCCTGTGCAATCACGAGGTGTCGAAGGGATCAGGTACCAGGCATCATCAGAACAAAAAATCTTACCATAGTGAATGAGGGGGGTGTGCAGAGTGGAGACCCAAAGCCCATTTGCAGGCCACGGGACATCCCCTTACAGAAGGGTTTCAGGGAGGAGACGAGCCAATGAGGGTGTGATGTAGCAATGATCAATGCTACAACTTTCCTCTAGTCCCTAAATGCTTCCTCCCCACCCCCCCCACTATCATGATCCCAATTCTACCTTGCAAGTCTGGCTAGACCAGAGGATGTACACTGGTACAGAGAGGAACTGGAAATCCAGGGAATCCAGGGCCGATGAGCCCTTCAGGACCAGTGGCGATACTGGGAGGATAGAGGGAGGGTGGGTTGGAAAGGGGGAAACCGATTACAAGGATCTACATGTGACCTCCTCCCTGGGGGACAGACAACAGAAAAGTGGGTGAAGGGAGACATCAGGCAGGGAAAGATATGACAAAATCATAATTTATAAATTATCAAGAGTTCATGAGGGAGGGGGGAGGGAGGGGAAAAATGAGGAGCTGATGCCAGGGGCTTAGGTGGAGAGCAAATGTTTTGAGAATGATGAGGGCAATGAATGTACAAATGTGCTCTACACATTTGATGTATGTATGGATTGTGATAAGAGTTGTATGAGCCCCTAATAAAACGATTTTAAAAAGAAGAAGAAGAAAGGAAGGAAAGTTTAGGAAAAATTGCCCCCTCTCTTTTACCAGCAGGAGAAGACCCTCGTCCGTCAGCTGCCTTTCCCTCGCATTTCATTGTCTGGGACTGAGTCAAATACCCACTCACAGAGAAATCATGATTCATGCCTGGTGCTTTGACCCGGTGTCATGACATCTGAGTTAATACCTGTTGTGTAAGTCGCTAATGATGGCTGCCACTCATGTATTTAATTAGGTACTACTATTACCCAGGGTTCTTTCCTCCAAATCTGTGTTCTGTGTTACACTAGTACCAGGTAAAATGTAACATTTGTTATGTAATATTATTCTTTAGGAGTGTCTCTGGCATGCCAATTTTTTATTGCCTGTTTGTTCTCCTCCGCCACGCCCTCCAGGCAGAGAAGACTTCCACGTTCCTTGAACTTCCTTGTGGACGCTGCTACCTTTTCAAGGCAAGGCGCTGGAAGGAGGCCACTGTCATCTTTTCATTGTTTTTCTGCTATCAGTAGATTTTCTTCCATAGCCAAAGTGGAAGAATTTTGTTCAGTGGATTGGATGTAATACATGAAGACATTTTCATTAAAAACAAACTTACCTGTCTCTGAATGATGAGTTTACCTATTTTCTTGGGGAAAAAAAATCAAATTCAGTGGTGATTATATGGTCCTGGAAATTTAGGTTATATCCCCAATAGTCAACCTACCTAGCTCCTCCCTCCTTCCATTAACTTCTTCCATACACTTCTTCTATCTACTTCTCTGAACACTGTTTATAAACTATAAAGGCAAAAGAGAGAAAATGATATTATTAATATTATTATTAGTTCATCATGAAAGCCTCTTTCTTCTTGATTAGGTTTATGATTATTAGCTAGCACTCATTCAATATGAAAGGTCTATTAAGGGACTTTTAACACATAAAATCTTAATCTTCATATTGGTCTTATCGTTAGTCTTGCTATGTTAGACAGTAAGATCCTAAAACTCAGAACAATGGGGATTTGAACTCTGATTGCAAAATGATTTCTGCATTCACCATTGATCCATCCCTTTTCTTCCCGTCCTCACTGTGATGCCCAATACTCTCTTGATGGACCAGAGTCCGTCAAGGTGTTATCAACCTCTCATTGACTGTTTTTTGTGTTTTGGGTTTTTCCTTTCTTTCTTTCTAAACAAAGTAGCCATTCCCATTCATGGCTGAGACATTTCTGGATAAAGCATGGACTTATTGGTCCACAACTCTTTTTCACGTTGCATCACCATTCCTTATCTCCGGCAAGCACATCTAGCTCAGCTCCCCCAAACAAATAAGCAAACAAAATAAAAAGACCACAAGTACTTAGGTCAGTGGTTCTCACCCAGTGGGTGGCGACCCCTTTGGGGGTTGAAGGACCTATTGGCAGGAGTCACCTAAAACATTAGGAAAACACATATTTCCAATGATCTTAGGA
>NW_022103914.1:9588387-9599981 GCF_000313985.2 Echinops telfairi
GCATTAGGAAGGCTGACTTCCACTGATTTAGATCAACCCCCTGCAGTCCTGTGGCTGAAGAGAGGATTTCCTCTTTCTCCTTTGTTAGTCTAATAAGCAAGGTGTGTGCTAAGCGATTTAAAAACCACCTGCGAGTAGCGATGACAAGCAGTGACTGTTCTGAGTTCACATAAGCCCAGGTGACTTTGACATTCTTCCAAGGAGCGAGCCAGGAGAGAGCTCCCATTTCCATGGAGGAGGATGGGACGAAGGGCCACCGGGCTCTGCTCAGCCCCGGAGAGGAGGACGAAATGGTGAGTCTGCCTTCTTCCTACCCTCTTCTCCCCAAGTCCCCCTGGCTGTGCCAAGGGCTTCTGTGTTCAGCTCATTTAAAAGGCAGGCTGTGGCACCAATGATCTTTCATTTCCTTGGAGACAGATAGGTGCACATTCTTTGCAGAAGAACCGGAGGCACTGAGCAAGCTGTGACTCTTGGGTGGTATCGGGCATGCTGAGCGCCCGACGCTGCTGCTTTCCGCACAGTAGTACTCAGGATCGCACCCCACAGGGGGCGTTTTGTAGCCAGAGTTTCCTTCTTTGTTGTCAGGGTCACCAGATAATTGGACTCACTTCGTTGACCCTGGAAACTTTTCCTTATCATTCTCATGCTTCTGGTACATTCTCATCGTTTAAGATCAGGCTATGTCTAGCTAAAGGCATGCTTTTGCCCCTAAGAAGAATATAAAGCCGTTTTAAGCATCAAGCTCGCAAAAGGAGAGCATGGTTTGAAATTTTAGTATATAAGCAATAGTTCTCATGTCTCCAATTTCCAGCCCCACCTCGCTCCTTTCATGGGACATTTCTAAATCTCAAAGAAAAAATTAAAAACTGGAAAATTCCCGAGCTTCTATTTGATACCAGGAGTTTGTATTTATTATTTTATGTAATCCTCACAATTGAGTGGTGAAAGGATTAATCCTATTCATATGAGAGAAATCTGAGAGCAGGGAGGCTAAATTACTTTCCCAAGGTCATCCAGCCTGTAAGGGGCAGGGCTGGGACCCTGTCCCTGGCTTTTCTCATCCACATACACTTGACAGTATGGGGCTTGGGGAGAGGGAAGAGGGGAGGGTGGAGAGAAAGAAAGAGTGAGCAGGAGGGCTGGAAATAACTTAGAAAATACAGTTTCCTATATCAAAAGGGTATCCGCTTCTTGTCCAACCTGCCAGGTTTCCTGTGAGATCCATGGAGCATGTGCATACACCCTGATTCTCCCATCCTTTCTCCGGCCTCCCTTACTATCATTAGGAAATTCAGTGACTTCCCCTGTGTCTGTTCTGTCCCATAAGATAGCCATTAGCTATTCCATTTTTGTTGATGTTAATTATTTGCTTGTTTTTAACTTTTGTGTTCTTATTTTTACAAGCATCGCAACTCTCAATTTCTAGATTTATTCCTTCACCACCAACACAAACTCTGTCCATTTCTCCTTTTTTTCCAGCCCACGAATCTACTTTCTGGCTCTATGCGTTTGCCTCTTCTAAATATTCATATACTTGGGATCATACCATATACAATATTTATTCTTTTGATGCTGGCTTGTTTCTCTCAGCATAAAGTTTTCAAAATTTATCTGTGTTGTCCTTGCATCCAGATTTCTTTTGTGGGTGAATAATGTTTCATATGGATATTTGATGCATATGCCACACCTGATGGCAGTGGTTTGGTTTGGGTAGGTTACCCGTTTCTCTGGTGAGGAACTTTTGGTCGTTCCTATCTATTGTTAATAACGTTGCAACCAACGCCGATGAGCTGTGTGAGTCTTGTGGGTACGTAGAAAAAATGGCTCATTGACCTTTTGAGGAAACACCAACTTATTTTCTACAGTAGCTGCACTATTTCGCATTCTGACCAGCACAGATCAGCATTCCAGTTCCCCTGCATCTTTGGCAATGTTTGCTATTTTTCAGTCACAGCCATCCTAGTGCATATGAAATGCCATCTCCTTGAGGTTTTGATTTCCATTTCTCTGATAATCCAATGCCATTGAGTAGGCTTCCAGGTGCTTATGTATTCTTTGTGGATAGTGTTCTTCGTGTGGTTGGGGGCACATATGATTTGAGGGCACTGTCAAAGTAGCCAGAAGGAATTGACATGTGCTTCAAGTGTAGACTGCGTGCTGGGTATTGGGGACGTAGTAGGGAAACATAATATCAATTATAAATATAATATAAAATAATTAATATAATATAATATAAAATATCTTGCTCTAGGCCAAGATAGAACTGCCCCTGTGGATTTCCAAGACTGTAACTATTTATGAGACTAGAGAGCCTCCTCTTTCTCCCCTGGAGTGGGTAGTGGTTTGGAACTGCTGCCCTTGCTATTAGCAGCCAGAAGTTTAACCCAGGATGACACCAGGAATTTACAAGCATGGCTCACATTCTGGGCTTGCATTCTTAGACAGAGATGATCTAGACCAATGGTTCTCAACCTTCCTAATACTACGATCCTTTCATATAGTTCCTCATGTTGTGGTGACCCCCAACCATAAAATTATTTTCACTGCTACTTCATAACTGTAAGTTTGATACTGTTATGAATCAGGCAACACCTGTGAAAGGGTCACTCGACCCCCCCAAAGGGGTCGTGACCCACAGGTTGAAAACCAACCCCTGATCTAGACAATGACACGAGCATTTTATTATTACTTTTTAACTTTCTGTGGAGAGTTGTGTGAAAGTTTACATAGCAAATTGGTTTTCTATTCAACAATTTTCACACGTTTTGAATTGTGACTTTGCTCACTATCCACTCAACGTAACAATACTCCTGCACCGGAGCCCCCATTTCCATTCATCCTTTCTCCCTGCCCCTTCCAGCCTTCTGAGCTTTGTTTTGGGGGAAATGCTGCCCATTTGGTCTTGGATGATTGATTGTTCTGAGTTGCATGTTTCTCCCTGATGTGAATCACTCTACAAGCCTTTGTATTGCTTGGGAGAGGGTTGGTTCAGTTGCTGCTTTGAAGGAGGTCTAAGGACCACAGTCTGAAATTCCACCAGTCTCTAATAGACCAGTGAGTCTACCTTTTTAAAAAAGATTTAAATTTTTCCCCTTTCTTCCACTTCCTATTCTGCCCAGGGCCTTCTATTGTGATGCGGATCTTTGGGGAGCAGTAGTAGCTAGTCCCATCTGGTCCTTTCAGTGTTGGGATAATGGAAGCTATTGTTCTGTGCATTCCATGAGTCCTTTGGACTAAGTTTTTCCTTGGGCCTTTGATTTTTATCACTCTTATTTGCTCTGGACAGGTAGAGATCAACAGGTGTGTCTCAGACACTTGCTCATGACCCAAATGCTTTAGAATATTCAGACTGAGCGTCAGAGGATAACAATCGACTTACTCCTCCTCTTCACTGTTAGCATCCCGATGCTTTTGCAGCACATAGAAATCTCTCCATGGTGCTCTAGTCTTCTCCCACCAGGAGCTGTATTTGTAAAGCATGCAGACACATATTTAAATTCACATAAGCACAGAGAAGGGATGATGTCTCAAAAGATTCAGTAACATGTCAGGTTCCAGTTTCTTTTTCCCTGATGCTGATCAAATATTTTTAGAGACATCCACCCCAAAAAAGTCATTAAGATTCCCTGCAAGTGCTTCTCTCGTCTTGCGGGGTGTGTTGGGGAGAGGGGGGTGGCGGTCAATTTCCTTTTCACCAATCTTACTTGTGTACTGTGGGCAGGTATGTAGTAACCTCAGGTGCACAGCTAAAGAGAAAGCTGTTCATTAATGCCTGGCAACACTGTCTTTAGGTCAACAGATCCAGTGTGGTCAGGTCTTTTTTTTTTTAGGTAAACGTATATATAGCAGATCATCTGGCTTATGTTAAGCTATTCACAATATTTTTTTTTATTTCAACTCATTCATTGCAAACTCCTCCATGTACCATCTCTTACACCACCTCCTCTGTATGGTTCATATTTCTGTTTCTCATTCTTTCCTGACCCTCTAAACTTTGTGCGTTGAGTAAATACTGCTCTTGTGATCACAAGTGATTGTTTGTTCTGAGGTTTGTAGCTCTCACTGGGGCTTTGTTCTACCTTATAGACCTGTTGTTGGGCTGAAAACTGAGCCATAAAAGTTGGGGTGGTGCTGTGTTGAGTTAGGGTGATGAAAGGACAGATCTTTAAAGTTTTTTATTTGTGTGTGTGTGTGTGTGTATGAGTGAAAATATCCACACTAATTGTTACAGATTAAATTGTGTCCCTTAAAATATGTGCTGTAAATCCTAACCTTTATGCCAGCGATTGTATCACTTGGCAATAGATTATTTCATTTAGATTTATGGTACAGGATTAGTGCAGGGTATATTTTGAGTCAATTTCTTTTTAGTTCTAAAAAGAGGGTAAGTAAGCAAACAACCAGAAGAGGTATGGTGAGATAGATTCCAAAACACACGGAGGCCTGCAAGGAACCAGCAAACAGAAACTGAAGACACAAAAGACGTTCTCCAGAGAGAGCATGTATGAGGTCAGGTTCTCTGGAAAAGCAAAACCATCCATGGTTGGATGTGTTGTATATAGAAAGAAATTTATATCAAGAAATGTCTTAGATGGTTGTAGAAATAGGGAGGCCCCGTGAGGTTCCAGTCTGATTTCTCCTGACGTGTGGAAGGCTGATGAGCAGGGAGCAGGATGACAAAACAACGCTTGCAGGGGTGCAGGCTGGTGGAGGCAGATCCGCAGCTCGCCCAATGAATCCACTGTTGGTAGTCTGCTAATGGGTCCTGGGATCCACAGGTGATGCAACAGTACATTGAGAAACCAGCTGCGAGATTGAGCTCCAGCAGAAGGTGAAGGGCCAAAGAGGATTCAACCTTGCTTGGTCACTCTCTTAGACAAAAAGGTTTTTGACACCAAGGAAGTGCCATCAGGCTGCGACACAATCGATAGGTTGAATTCCACCTCTACCCTTACTCAGGAGTGTCTAGCTGGTATCATCGCTAGCCGTCCATCTGTGGTATTCTGGAATAACAGCACTATGTAAGTGACCAGCATACACCATTTCAACAAGGGTTCTCGAGTTGTGTCATCATTCACATTCTCCCTTTCTGAGCTGTTCCACCACCCTTGACTTAAACTCACTGCCCACTACTCTTCTTATCTAATCCCCCCAGTTGCTGTGGTTACTTTGATCCCTCATAGCTAAATCCTTAAAAAGAACAAAAGCAAATGGTGCTCAAGGTAGGTATACTTATTAAGACAATTGTTTCCCTTATTTGTTCAAAGAAAATTTCACTTTTGATTTACGGTTTAAAGTGTAAAGATTATCTCAGGGAATAATTTCAGGAATTTTGAAATGGATTCAGAAAGTGTGGATTCCATTGATAATTTGAAATGCTACTCTACATTTTTCCTCCTTTTGATGAACATATTCTAGTTTTAAAAGAAGGCCAGAAATCTAAATTTTTAATGTGAAAGAACCTGATTTAACAGTTTGGAAGTAAATTCATGAAAACAACAATAGCCAAACTATTCAGTAAGTTAAACCAAACCTAGGAAGAGGCAGTTAGCCTTTGGAGAGTCTCCATCGGTGACTCCTATAGCTTCTTCACACTTTCTCTTCCAATTGGATGTGTCTCCACTGTCTCCACGGTTCTCTACTGGCATTCATCATTTTACGTGCAATATCACTTTCTCAATGTGGTAAGAGAATCGAATTTAAGGTAAAAACTCTATACTGTTGTGCACGTAATAAATTCCTTCAATCAGATACTCATTTAAAAATTACTCCATAAGATTATTCAACAGCACTCTCCGAAAGACTTTGCTGAGCTCAGCACAAACATAAAACCTTTGTCTACTTGCTGAATGTTGAACTCAGTTGGCCCTCGTGCCTTCTATTCTCAGTCCCTAACTCCTTCAGGAAAGGAGCAACCAATATTGACTCTGGCGAGCATTGTGCTAGGTATTAGCAAACAGTACCGCATCTCACCATTACGACAATCCATTTTCTCCTCACTGGCACAAATGATGAAAAACCTTGACTGCTAACTGGAAAGCCGGAGGTTTGAGTCATTACAGAGGTACCTCTGACGGAAGTCCAGTGCTTTTCTTTCAGTAAAAATCAGCCATCGAAAAAAGATCTATGGAGCACAGTTCTACTATGATGTACTTGGGGTCACTATGATCCAGGATCAACTTGATGGGCAACCAGTCTTTATTTTTACTCTGGTCTAGGCCTTTGTTGTCCTTTTTAATTGGAGTCCTGATGGCGTAGTGAAGTGAGCTATGGGTTGCTAACCGAAAGGTCACCAGTTTGAAACCACCAGCCATTCCAAGGCTTTCTACTCCCATAAAAATTTATATCTCAGAAATACACATGGGCAGCTCTACTCTGTTCAAAGGGTCACTATGAGTGGGATTGACTCGATGGCAGTGAACTTGGCTTTGGAGTTCTACTCAGCCTCTGCTTTCCCCACTCTCTTTCTTATACCTAACTCAAACACACTTCATTTCTCTCACTTTGTTTTTCCTAATAAATTGTCCCTTACATGTTTCATTGAAACCTCTTCCTTTGAAATCCAATTCTTTTGTTTTCTCTTGAAATTCTCTCAAGACCCACTGCGTCACTAAAAAGACTTCCAGGATCATTCATCACACCAGACCCCATGTGAACCTACAGCCTTCTCACTGCAGAGTTTAGTGCCTAATGAAATTAAATTTAGCTGTTGGCAGACCTGAGTTTGAATTCTGGTTCCATTAGACAAAGTATCCAATCTCTCTATGTCACTTGAAAAGTGGTGATAATACTATCTACTGTTTGGAATGGTGGTAAGGATCAAGCAAGATAATGCAACTTTTCCAAAAAATGTTTCGGTAGCACCAATGCAAGTGTGTTAGTCTGGGTAAAGTAGGGGAAAAATCCACAGAAACTCATGTATAAGAGAGAGTTTTATATAAAAGGTAAGCGTACATTAAGAAAGCATCCCAACTCAGTGCTGTCCAAACCCATAAGTCCAACATTAGCCCATATGTCCAACACCAATCTACAAAGTCCTTTAAAATCTCACAAAACACACACAATGACACCGACTGGGCTTTGTTTCTTTACCAAAATTTAGATAAGGACTTGGTGGTATTTCTGGGTTTTCCGTTCTAATGCATTGGTCATCATATCTATCATTGCGCAAGCACCGGGCTGTTTTGAGTACTGTGACTTTAGGGATGAAAGGCCTCCAACTTATTATTTTTTTAATAGTGTTTTATTTGCCCTTAGGTTTCTTTCCTTCCAATATAAAATTAGTGATTAGTTTCTTCACAGGACACACACACACACACACACACACACACTCTCTGATGTGTCCTCCATTAAAGTTAATCAAAAAGGCGGTGGGTGGGCCTGGCCGAATCAGTGAGATTTTAAAAGAACTGAGCCCTTGCTGAAGTCAGAGAGATCCAAGCTAGATGCGCACATGAGTTTTGGGAAATATGTGTCAATTATACTTGCATGACGCTTCAACTGATAATTCTCTGAAGTATTGGGTCAACTCAGCTCCATTTCTATTGACAGCTGCAAGATCTATGGAAAAGGAAAAGGAAGGAAGAAAACTAAGGTGTGCCTTCATGTCCTGAAATTCCAGGATGGCACGAACAGTTCAGGCTCAATTACTAATGGGAAAGTTGGCTGTTTGAATCCACCCTGTGGGGCACTAGAACTTCAAGTACATTCTATTTAATCCCCATGAGGTCAAACTCCAGCAATCATTTACAAGTGAGAAAAGGAGAGTCAGTTAAGCAATGCGCACAACAGTGTACGGAGCATCAGAGGCAGGCTTCTCCGTTGGATCACTGCTTCCCTTCTGTGCAAGTGGAGAGCGATTGTGCTATTTTGGATTACCATTTTGAATCCATTTGGTGTTCATCTGACAGTCTTTCTGCCTGGGGTTACATATTAGAAAGGTAAACCATTTTCTTTTGGGCTTCTATTTGATTTCGATTTCAATAACTTGTGCTCTTTGGGAAAAGCAAAAACTCCATTTAAGCATTTAAGCTGTTGGATCAATCGCTTTTAGAAATACAACTTATAGTGTTGGAAAATAAAATGGAGTTCTGAACATTGCCTGTGGTCAAGTTGTTTTAAAATGAGCCAAGTGGGAAGAGCCACTGTTAATCTACTAGGGGGAAAGGACTTGTGTACTACTCAAAATAAAAGTGATGCTTAACACACACTGAGTGCTCAAAATGTTTCAAGAATGGTGCTAAATGCTTTGCATTCATTATCTCATTCATTTCGCTTAACAAACCTAAGAGATCATTACTGTTTATTATTCCCAATTATGGAAGAGGAAAGTGAGGCTTCAGAAGAAGTAAAGTGGATTGCCCAAAGTCATATATCTGGTTAAGTGGTAGACATATGATTTGAAATTGTTTTCTCACTCTAAATCCTGGACCTTTATCTGACTACTTCCATTGGCTTTTACAACTAGCCTCTGAGAGACAAGGGAGCTACGTGCATTTTTCACCGGGGAAATTTACAATTCGGGGTCTTTAAATAATTCACCCAGATCACATAGCTAGTAAGCGAGAGAGCCAGGGATGGAACTGGGAGCTGCGAGAAGGCAGGAGGTTTGTGTAGAGCAAGGGCTCTGATGTCAGACCCAGATTCCCTGGCTCTAGCTTTCACCTCGGTAAAAAACCAAAACAAAACTGTGCATCTCCAAATCTCTGCTGCTTCCTCTCCCTAGATCCGACACCAAAAAAAAGACCCCTCAGACTCGGGCACCTCCCACAGTATATGGTGTACAGAAATTTCATAAGAAAACAAGCAAACCGAAAGTGAAGGGGCTCACTGCTTAGAGAGGATACAAATAAAATCTGTGTGAGAATGCGCACAACCTCTATGCTACTCAACCCAACTAATAAACCAACCTCGCTGACAGCAAGTCAATGATGACTTTCAGTGACCCTGTGGGCCAAGTTAGGACTCCCCTGGTGGGGTTCAGAAACTGTAACCTTTCACGGGTGTAGAAAGCCTCAGCTTTCTCCTACGGAACAGCTGGCAGTTTTGAACTCCTGACCTTGTGGTCAACTTGTAAATGACCATGCCACCAGGGCACCCAACTCAACTAATAGGTAGTGGCATATCTGGATTCCTCAACTACACAGTCTGTTTCCCTGCTCACCTTGGCCTAGTATTTTGCAAGACAAAATGGAACACTTACTCTCTCTCCTCCTTTGACTGGCATGCTAACATGGACCAAAGCTTACCTTGTGCTCAACACCTTGCACATCTTACTTCATCTTCATGAACACTCTTCCAACGACGAGCAAGTAATATCCCCCTAGATACAGGGAGCCCTGGTGGCATAGTGGTTGCACACTGGGCTGCTAACAGCAAGGTCAGCAATTCGAAACAACCAGTTGCTCTGAGGGAGCAAGATGAGTTCTAGTCTCAGAAACCCATAGGAGCAATTCTACTCTGTCCTATAGGGTCACTCTGAGTCAGATCTATAGGGGTTCTGGGGGCACAGTGGGTTATCGGTTGGGCCGCTCTTCTCCAGGAGAAAGTTGAGGCTGTCTGCTCCTTTAAA
Organism: Echinops telfairi; assembly: GCF_000313985.2. Classification (NCBI taxonomy): domain Eukaryota; kingdom Metazoa; phylum Chordata; class Mammalia; order Afrosoricida; family Tenrecidae; genus Echinops; species Echinops telfairi. The sequence goes on from NW_022103914.1 coordinate 9,597,959, forward strand.
GAGTTAGAGCTTTGAAAACCCAAAGAGGCAGTTCTCCTCTGTCTTAGAGGGTCTCTATGAATCAGAATTAACCAGATGGCACTTGGTTCTAGAGTTTTAAATGCAGAGATGAACGCTGAAAGTTCGGGAAGTTAAATTCTGAGGTCGCATAGGGACTAGGTGGCAAGTTCCCTTTTCTCATAAAGATTCCTGAATAGTGGCTTTGGGATTTGGTACCTTTCACTCCTGTTCTTCGCTTATTCCTGAGCCACACCAGAGGGGTATCAGTATTTCAGGGAATTCTGGAAGACTTTCACTGCATCAGAAGAAGAATCATTTAGAAAAATCAAATTATACCTGAGCATAATTAGTCAAAATGGAAGCGTACACTGGGATAAACTGTATTCACTCAGATGCAGGCTGATGGAGCGTATTTGATTAAAAGAATGTCAAATCAAGCAGTGACTATTTTCGCCAAAGTCTCAGATCTCATAATCAGCCACATACCTCTGGGAAAATGGAAAAATGATCTAGAAAGGAATTTACCAAGGTTTATGAAGCTAATCTATCAAGGAAGCAAAGAAAAAAAAACACATTGCTCCTATTCATCGTTGCTCAAAGAACTACACATTTCAGAAAGTTACTCTGACATTTACAAGCGCCTTTCTTTATCTTTCACAGACTCGAGAACAAAAAGAGTTGACGTTTTGAGAATAAGGTGTCCCCAGCTATCAGCAGGGCCTCTCATGGAAACCTCTTCACCTACATCTTGATTAAATCAGTGCGGCCACTTCTCACAGTGGCCCCAGGAGGGTCAGAGTAGCACTGGACCCCATGGGCTTGTGAGTGGCTGCAGTCGAGGGGAGTAGATGGCCAGGTGGACTCAATGGCAGGAAATTTTATTTAAACAATGTATAAAAGAACCCTGGTGGAGCTGTGGGTTAGGTATTGGACCAAAAGCCATAAGGTCAGCAGTTCAAACCCACCTGTCACTTTGCTGTGAGGGACAAAGCTGAGACTATGTGATCCCATAAAAATGCACAGCCTCAGAAACCCTGTTTAAGGTCACTGTGAGCTAGAATCAAGCCTATGGAGGTGGGTTTGGTTTGTTTCATAAAACAATGCTTTAATTTTCTGCCTCCTTACCAATCCTTGATGTGTTCTTTTTCATTTTAGTTATTTTATTTTAGTTATTTTGGTGGCCATGCCGATTTGTCATTGTCTCATTATGTAACTTTCAACTTACACAACTTCCAATCTGGTTGTGTAAACCCTATGGCTTTGTTCCTTTTGAACATTTCATTGGCTATTCTAGCTGATGACATTGTGACTGTTTTTATTTTACATTTCCTTGATGACTTATATCGAGCAGTTTTTTAAAAGTGATAGACAATATGGAAATGCTCTTTTTAAAATTGTCTATTCAAATCTTTTCCCCATTTATATTGTTTATTACTTGTTGGTCTATAGCGGTGTTACGTATATTCCAAATGTAAACTACATGTCGGTTTTGCGTGGCTATCCCTTTTGTGCACATATGTGTATACGTAACAATAACCACGTGGAGAGTTTTAGGTGCTGGGGAGTCCATTGCAGCTCATCGCAACGCTCCATAGCACAGACAAAACTCTGCGCGGGCCGCTGCCAGCGTCGTAATCATGCTCGTGTTTGAGCCCATTACTGCAGTCACTGTGTCAGCCCATCGAAATAATCTGTGTCTCCAGCAGCCTTTTAATGAGCAGACGTTATTACTATTAATGAAGTTCATGTTTATTAATGTTTGCCGTTTCTTTTTACTTATTGATTAAAAGCATTTGTGTACTCCAAGTTTATGAACATTTTTTCTTTTTCCTTTCAGATGATCTCTCTCTCTCTTTTTTAATGTAAAACGCATTTAGTTATTTATTTTTCATCTTGTTTCTGTTGCTGTTTGTTTTCTTTTTTTTAATTTAATTTTTTAAAAATCGTTTTATTAGGGGCTCATACAACACTTATCACAATCCATACATACATCAATTGTGTAAAGCGCATTTGTACATTCATT
>NW_022103914.1:9601760-9602820 GCF_000313985.2 Echinops telfairi
CCTAGCTTTCTCTATAAATAGAGGAAGATCTGGCAGCAGGCTAGACTTGAAGGACTGCTAGTCTCTCACAATTCTCTCTCTCATGGGAGTGAGTTGCATTGAGCCATTTGTACTGCTTTATAACTTAACTGTTCATTTCTTGTATTATATATCTATCTGTATATAATTTAACAGTTCATTTCTTGTTTTATATATCTAATTATGTTTATAAATAAATATATAAAATTATCAGCAATCTGGTTTTATCTCACTAGAGAACCCTGTCTAACTACCCGGCGGCCCTCAAGACTTGAAGGACTGCCAGTGTCTCACAACTGTCTCACAGGAGTGACTTGCACTGAGCCATTTGTACTGCTTTATAATTTAATTAACTGTTTATTTCTTATGTTATATAGCTATCTATTTGTATATATATATAATTATTAGCATTCTGTTTTTGTGTCTCTAGAGAATCCTGTCTAACAAAACTAGTCTAAGTCCTTTGTGTTTTCATGCAAATTTTAGAATCAGCTCATAAATTACCACAAAAAAATGTCTAATGAGATTTTCAGCGGGATAGCTAATGGCTAATCCCTAAATATAATATATCTCCATCTATCTAGTTTTTGGCAAATTTATGCACCTTTCAGTTTAGAGGTCTTGCAAAATAAGTTAGTCTGGGTAAACTACAGAAACAAATCCAGAGAAACTCACATATGTATGAGAGTTTTATATATAGGGTAAGTGTACATTCAGAAAGCATCCCAACCCAGTCCAGTCCAAGCCCATAAGTCTGACTCAGCCCATATGTCTAAGCCGATCTACGAAGTCCTCCTCAAACTCATGAAACACACGCAATGACACTGACTGCAGGAGGAAAGCTGAGTCAGTAAATGTGTAAGCATCTTAACACCTGCAGGGTTCTCCACACGGCTGCTCCAGCACCAAGTGCTGCATCGGGGTAAGTCCATGTGGCTTCTCCTCAGGGATGTATTGTAGAAAGTGAGCCTTGCCAGCTGAAGCAAGGAACTGGCTAAGGCAGCTGCACCCTGGTCTGACCATCACAAAGCAAGAGACCTGA
>NW_022103914.1:9605061-9645168 GCF_000313985.2 Echinops telfairi
TCAGGGGATATTTTAAATACTTCACCATTAAGCACAATGAGACTTGAAGGATGTTCCCTCTTGATTTCTAATTTGTTGAGAGACTAAATTTTTTTTCCGTGTAGTGATGCTGGAATCAACTTGATAGCAGAGAAAGTTTGAGGATTGGATATTGTTGGGGTGCTAACCACAAGTCTGCAGCTTGAGACTGCCAGCTGCTATTTGGGGGTGGGGGGAAGATGAGGTTGGTCATTTCTAATTGCTGACCTTGAGCTTGGAGCCCAATGCATGACCACTACACCATCTCAGAAGCCCACAGGGACAGTTCTACTCAGACCTATGGGGTCACTCGGAATTGGAATCAACCCAATGGCAGTGAGTTTTGAGAAGTATGTTAACGTGGTAAACTGGATTTGTTGTTTTTAAAATTCTTGCATGCCTGGAATCAATCTCATTTGGTACTGATGAATTCTTTTAATCTACCAGTAAATTAATTCTGTCAAATATCTTAGGATTATTGTATTTATATTCAGGAATGACAGTAGTCTGTAATTTTTCTTTGTTTTCATACCCTTTCAGATTTGGGTATCAGACTATGCTGATTTTATGAAACAAGTTGGGGACTTTCTCAACTCCTCTGTTTATGAAAGTGTTGGCGAAAGACTGGTATCATTTCTACCTTAAATGCTTTAAAGTTTTCACACATCTTTTGGTTTTGAAGATTTATTTGTGGGACGGGCTTAAGTATGCATAAGTTTTCATTCATAACCACAAGAGATCCAAATTTCTTATGAATTTATCAACCTTTCATGTTTGTCAATTTTACCTTTGTTGATTGTCTCTGTTGTGTGTCAAATTTCTATTTTATTTCTGTTTTTCTATTCATTTTGTTTCTTTCTTCTTTATTTAATTTAATTCTGCTTATTTCTATTTTAATTTCAGCTTTTATGCTTGATATTTTTTCTCAGTCTTTCATTGTGCTTCATTGGTCCATCTATATCTTTCTGAGGTGCATGTTTGCTCCCCCCAACCTTTCTATCATGTGCACGCAAAACTGCACATTTCTCCCTAAGCACTGCCTTAGCTGCATCCTGTAAATTTTTATCTATCATATTTTTATTTTCATTCCATTAAAAATATTTTCTAATGTCCATGTAGCTTCTTATTTGAGTCACACATGTATAGGAATGTTTTCTTAGTTTTCAAACATTTGGAGATTTTAAAGTTCAAATCCCATTGCTAATGTCTAGTTAAGTTATAATGTCTTCATACCACATGGTCCAGAATATGATATAAATGTTTCATGTGTAGCTTTAAAAAATTCAAACTTTAAAATTTTGGGCTATAATTCCAGGAATTTGTCACTTAAGCCAATTTAGTTAGTTTCTGTAACTTGCTGATTTCGGGGGCGGGGATCTGATTATTAAATATCATTTAGTGAAAGATACTCAACAATGATTTCTGTTTCTATTATGCACACATTTGAGCTTTGGCAATAGCTTCTGTAAACAGTGCTCAGTAGAATGAGGCATATGACAAATGTTCATAAATATGTGAACTGATATATGCATTTTATTTGGGTTGGATAAAGCAGCAATCCCCAAATAAAACTGCAAGGGGTTTGTCGAAAAAAATGGGAACTGGGAAGAGAGGAGCTGCAACTGAAAATACTCCAAAAACCAGAGTAAAACACATTCTCTTAGGTACAGGTCAACCTTATCTGGGATAACCTCAAAACAGAGCCTGAATCCGTCAAGACGTTTTATTAACATTTCCCCAGCGGGTGATGGTGGTGAGGCGCAGTGGCAATGAGTTCTTATCATTGGAATTTTCAAAATGCTGAACAGACACGATCTCATTTGAGCACTACTCCCTGTAAGACACATCATTCTAATCCTGTTTTGCCCAAGAAGAAGCTGGAGACCCCCAGAGGTGATCTCACGGATCTAATGTCACATATCTGGTTACAGGCTGAACAGTGTCTCCAACAGATCCTGTCTGCTGCTTGACCCTTTGCGTGTCCTTTCCAGTACTTGTGCTGAGCACTCTCAATTGCAACCTTGATCTGCAACAGAACACCCTTTGTTAGAGAAAAATTAATAAAGAGACCCTCTTTGGACTGATGAAGACTGTCCCAAGAAGTAAGCCACAAAGTTGTCCACGAAGTAAGAGATTTGATTCAACATGAATTACGCTGGCAGGAAAGTGCATCATTGAGAGTGCTAAGACACACAGCAGACAGACAAACAAACACTATTATTTTCCTGACATTATGGCTCTACGATCAGGACATGGGAATTTGAAGACATGAGGAAAAAACCAGGAACGCGACCAGCGAAACCTAAAATAATAAGTTTCATTCATTCAGCAGGGTTGGCGCATTCAAAATGTATTCCCAAATCTCACCTTCAAATCCTCAAAGTTAATGCTGTGAAATGTCGTTGCAAAGGATGGGAAATAGAAATGGGCTTTAAATAAACCAATCCATTTCTCAGACCTTTTGATTTTTCTTAGAACCACATCTCAACTCTTTATTCAAATTACGATGAATATTAACTAACCTACTACCAAAAATACAAATATTACTCTCAGGGTAAACATCTGCCTCCCTCTCCCTGTCTCCCCTCTCCTCTCCTGCAATCTGTCTGTCTTTGGAAAGTTTTTCATGTCTGAGGACAATTCCTAAATATATATCATCTTTCTGTTTTAGAAAATTCTACACTTATTTATATTTTAATCATTCTCAACCATGCTATTTTGAAACAAGGCTAAACTCACATAAAGCTAGGATATGTGTATAGACTATACCTCTCATATTCTCATCATATTTCTCCAGTAAATTCATATGAATATATATGTATATTTCAAACCTGATACTTAAAAAGTAAATCTGGTGAAAAAGATGAGATTTTAAAAAATCATTTTATTGAGATATAATTCATATATCACATACCTCTATAGGTTAGTCATAATGTAAAGCCTTGTAAATCATCAGTACAGTCAGTTCTAGGACATTTTCTTCCTTCATGCATTCATTATAGGCTCCACAGTTCCTTCCAACCTCCCCTCCCATATTCTCAATAAGCCATTGCACCAGTTACTGTCCCTCTAGATTTGCCTATCCTAGCTTTCATATACTAGAAAACACACACACACACACACACTCACAGTGAAAATACAACAACAACAATATCAAAACAAGCCAAAGGGGCGATAAACCTCAACTGAGGAAAATTAAAAACTAGAGCAAATTTAAAATGGGTCAAAAGGGAGATCAAATGATCAGATGTGACAGTTCAACCTAATTATACCTGACCTCTTCAAATGTATAATACTCTGCTGGATAGCAGTTATTCATATCCCTTGACTATGAGCAGAGGGAATTCACCAGAGGCTTAATCCACATAGGGATGCCGCAAATGGATTGCAGGCTCTCACTGTGCTCCATAGTCTTCTGAAAATTGGGGTTCACAATTTAAGCTCTGATATCATTCCCTCCTTCAGATTCAGATTTTATGTTTGTCACCCCTGGTTCACACTTACTTGATGCCTCCCTTACATGGCTGTTTGTAAGCCTTTAAGACCCCAAATGCTATTCTGATAGCTAGGCACCATCTGCTTTCTTTACCACACTTTTCTGTGGACTCAAATTTTCAGTTATCACTGACCATGTGGGTTGGTGATAGGGGAAGATTCCCAGTAATGTTCATTATTCACAAGGGTAGAACCAGGCCCGTCAGATCAACACACATCATAATAAAGCCAGGAGGGCATTAAAATAGTAAATATATGATGGTCCCTGGCCACCTTCACTGAGCACTCACAGAGCAAGGATCCTAAGCAAAGCCAGCGACTGCCAACTCCACAGCCCTGGGGTGGCAGTCGTCTGCTTCTTCTCATCCCAGGGAGTTTCAGTCTAAAGCTCAAGGGCGCCAGGTAAGTCTGAGGGAAAGCCCAGTCCATTCAGTGGGATTTCCACACTGAGTCCTTTGGGTGTGGCTTATGAAGGATGTTGTGTTCTTTGAAAGGAGACAGTCTAAAGTCACAGCAGTATGTATATAGCCCATGCATTACCAAGGGCTGGATAGAAGCTAGGTCAAAATGGGGAACATAGTATGGGGCTTATTTGCTTATTCTCCTCTTGGGTTTTATATAAACAATGTTACGTGTTACACACACACACACACACACACATACACACCTTGACTTCAATTTCGCTCCTCCCTGTTTTCTCATCAGCAGAATACCTCTTTTGAAAGGTAGATATTCCCATCCCCCTATCTTGACCTGACTTTTCAGTAAGGTTCCCTCATCACTCTTGTAGGAATACCTTAATTTGACACTAACGTATCACAATGTTTTATGGCAGCACATACAGTTTCATCTCCTTTTTCCTCCTTCCTGAAGGAGTGACCCAGCTGAGGTGAGGGACCCTCTTTTGAAGTGGGTGTCAAGAAGGGTGATAGGTGGCTCATGTGTGCTAAGCAGGCTCTCTACATCTTTGTTTGGGAGACTGGATGAGAAGTTTACATGACCCAAGAGCAGAGGACTGCCTATGTCTTGTGGTTTTCCTTATAGTAGTGGGCTCACACAGTATGTGTCCTTTTGCAATTGACCAACTTCACTCGGTGTAATGGTTTCCAGGTCCTTCCATGTCATGCGGTGTTTCACGCTGTCATCATTGTTTTTTAGGGGTGCATAGTATTCCATTGTGTGGATGTACCAGAATTTCTTTATCCATTCTTCCGCTGCGGGGCAAACAGGTTGTTTCCAGCTTCTTGCTATCATGACCTGTGCTGCGATAAACGTGGGAGAGTCTACATCTTTCCAAACGTGTGATATCTTAAAAGAATTTGAGGTGACTCAAGTGAGCCTTCCCACCCTATTGGTCCTCTTATGTAATGTCTCCATTCTATCTGTGAGAGAGTAAAATGGATCTTAAAAAGAAATGCTATCAGCTGACAGCTGCAGGCATGCAAGCAGTCGATCTGATTCAACCAGCTGAAACCAGACGTTTCCCTTGACTGACACCATTGCATCACTAAGTTGTGTTTCTTGAAACAAAGCCACGGGCTTATGTGAAATGAAGAGCATGACAATGATCTTTTGTGTCCTTTCCAGGAGGTGTTTGGGTACCGCAGTCAGATGCTCCGGCGTGCCCTGTGTTTGATAGCATCCGTGTTGACCTGTGGGGTCCTTGCGCTGGTGTTCTACTGGAGGCCCCAGTGGAGAGTGTGGGCCTGCTGCACGCCCTGCTCCTTGCAGGAAGCAGACACGGTTTTGCTGAGGACAACGGTGGGTGCCCCTCTGTAACCATTTGCAAATGCCATCAACATGTCTTTCTTTTTTCTTTTTTTTTTAATCATTTTATTAGGGGCTCATACAACTCTTATCACAATCCATACACACATCAATTGTGTAAAGCACATTTGTACATTCATTGCCCTCATCATTCTCAAAACATTTCCTCTCCACTTAAACCCCCAGCATTAGGTCCTCATTTTTCCCCCGCCCTCCGAGCTCCCCCCTCCCTCATGAGCCCTTGATAATTTATAAATTGTTATTTTGTCATATCTTGCCCTGTCCGACGTCTCCCTTCACCCACTTTTCGGTTGTCCATCCCCCAGGGAGGAGGTCACATATAGTTCCTTGTAATCGGTTCCCTCTTTCCTACCCATTCTCCCTCTACCCTCTCTGTTTCGCCACTCACACCACTGGTCCTGTAGGGATCATCCACCCTGGATTCCCTGTATTTTCAGTTCCTATCTGTACCAGTGTACATCCTCTGGTCTAACCAGACTTGCAAGATCGAATTCGAGTCATGGTAGTGGGAGCGGAGAGGAAACATTTAGGAACTAGAGGAAAGTTGTATTTTTCATCATTGTTACATCGCACCCTGACTGGCTCATCTCCTCCCTGAGACCCCTCTGCAAGGGGATCTCCAGTGGCCTACTCATGGGCTTTGGATCTCCACTCCGCACTCCCCCCATCATTCACTATGGTAAGATTTTTTGTTCGGAAGAAGCACACCAGCCTATGCAACCACCAGGTGTTGAAGGGATCAGGTATAAGGCATCAACATCTCTTTCATGTTCTATCTGTGTCACAACTGGAGACTGGCCACATTCCAGAAGCTAGATCTCCCTCTGTTTGAAGCGTTTCCCCAATCTAAGAGAAAAGTGATGGTAAGCAGACTGCAGGGAGAATTTGATATACCATCTGTGACCAGCAAGCTAGAAAACTTCCTCCATATCACCCCGGAGAAATGTCGGACCTGTCAGTTCATTGGCCAACCTGGCAGTCTCCAAGGACAGTGGTGGCTGTCAGCATCGTGACTCTTACAGGCCTATCACACAAATGATCATCCAATTTTCCAGAAATATACATTTGGGGGAAATTAAACACTTGACAGCTACATGTTCCTGGGTGGCGCAAACAGTTAATGTGCTGGGCTTCTAACCCCAAAGCTGGAGCCCCCCTCCCACCCCTCAAAGGCACCTCACAGGGTAAAGCCTGCTGATTTCCTTCTGACAAGTCTGCCCTGGCCAGCCCTGTGGAGCACAATAGAGCTGCCGTGCACGGGAGAGCCCCGTAAGTCAGACTCTATTCAGATGGCAGTCATTTGTGTGCTGCTGTGTTTTCCTTCTTCTTCTGTTTAAAAATGCCACTTCAAAATAGCCAGAAATCACTTTAAAAAAATATAGACAATGTTCATAATACATACCTTCCTGTTTCGGGTCTAGCAGAGTGGGTCTCAAATATTAGGGAAAATCTCAGTCACCTGGAGTGCCTGTCAAAATACAGGTTGCACATGTACAATCTTGCTTCTGAATGTTTCTCACAATTTCCATTTTAACATGCTTGACTTACAAAGGACAGCTCTTCTGTTTCTGATTCAGAAGCAATTAAGGGTAGGGCCCCAAAGACACGTGTCTAGCACATTCCTAAGGGACACTGATGCTCTCCTCTGAATCCCCAATCCCACTGGGATAGCCTTTGGTGGCTGTTTGATTGATGAGTGCCATATCGGATAGCATTTGAGAAGGCCCCGGACTTGTGTTTCCTAGGATGAATTTCAACGATATATGAGGAAGCCGGTGATCTGCTTCAACTTATCAACACTGAGCTTTCCGATAAGCAAGAGCCCCGGAGAACTTGTGGTGGCCGACCCCCACTCTGTCATCAACAAAGCGATTTTGAAGCCAGAATTAAAAGTAAGTGAGTTTCAGCGTGCGCTGTAGTGGCATGTTTCCGCAAAGGGAGAATAAGTATTCATCGGATGAGCTTCTCGGTATCCCCCTGTCAGACCGGAAATTGTAACTAGGCATGGCAAGTGGGGCGACATGGGTTCTCCCGGGGGATGTCATCTGTGCTAGTGTGTTTGTCATTGCAGCTGCGATGCGTCCAAGTGCAGAAAATCCGCTATGCTTGGGACAACGTGGAGAAGCAGTTTCAAAAAGTTGGGTAAGCCCAGCCTTTTCTTCCAACGGTGACAAGACGAGAATGATGGGTAGCAGGCTGTCTGGGAAGGCCGTCAACTTATGTGTGGTTCCTGTCGTCACCACATTCTAGGTTGTTGGAAGACAGCAACTCCTGCTACGACATCCACCAGACGTTCGGAGTGGGTCTGAGCAGTGACGAGCAGGAGGTCAGGTAGGGTTTGAGAGCTCTTCAGTAAACAATCGGTGTGTTTGCAAGTGTTCAATAGCTTGGGATCAGGAATGACTGGCACGAGGTTTATCAAGTTGATACCATCCCAGTGCATTTTTGCAGAGATTTCTCTTCCTCTTAAGCAAACGTATTGAAGAGTCTAAAAGGACAACGCAGTTCAATAAAATGTGATCTTTTCTCTCAAACCTCCATAACATTCTTCTTTTCTATTCCTTTCTCAAAAAGTCTTGAGCCACTCCATAAACAGTAGCTTCTTCGTCCTCAAAACACCCCGAGAGACACAAAGACAACATTATACTTCCATTTTGCAGTGGACAGACACACAGCCTGCTGGATGGGCATCTGCTTCTTCCTTCAGTCATGTTAGTCACCTCGGTGGCTGCAGCCCCTAGACCAGTGCCTGATACCTGGGAGGAATCCAGTAAGTCTCTGGATGAAAGAAGGAATGAATACATCACCTGGTCTATTAGCTGGTCATCTCTAATGTGAATAATGCTTCACAAGGCCCTGTGGATCAAAAGATAAATACCTCGTAGTCACTGTTCCTGAGATGAATAATTTTCCGTGAGAGAGAGCGACAGCTGGAATGAACCAATAGCAATCGTGGTGCCCAGAGGTGCACCCAGATTAGGAAACCCATCGCCTGTTTATTACTTTACAGTCATCTTCAATCCCTGCTGCCCTCAGCCATTATTCAAATCTCACTTCCCTTTGAGGAATCCAAAATGAGCCATTGCAACTCATCCTCAGAAATGTACTAACTACCTTCCTCCTCCACCCATTTTTAGGGCCATTGCAAGATTAAGTTTCTTTGTTATCAGCCAGAAATACTGACCAATTCCCAAGCTTAGAATCAGTCTTTTAGCTTACAATACAGATTGTTGGGCTCCTGCGCCTGAGTGCTGAACAGAAAATGACTAGAGCCGGAGCCATGGCAGGACTCAGCGGCATCAGCTAGCACCTCCACAGTCTTGTGCACCCCAAGTTTGGGAATGACTTATTTGTTGCCTTTACGTTTTCCCTCTGCCTGAATACTATGAAAAATGAACTGAGCATCTAGATGACAATATTGCAAACTGCCTTAGATATGGTGTCATTATATCACACTTAAGGCACTGAAATCCAGAAAGTTTTCAAAGTCGTTAAACATGTATTGGCTTAATAGCATTCGCACAAGAGGGTTAAAGGATTGATGTAGGATATGTAAGAAATCTAGCTGATCAATGTAGATGTATCCTGCCTGGAAAGCCATTTCCACAAGAAAGATTTCCCATCAGTGTAGCAGGCTCACGCTTGTCCTTATTTATCAAGTGCCAAGCTTTAATAAACATCATACACAATTAAATTTAAATATGGCACACACAATAAAGAGGTTGACAATCTAATAAACAAGACAAAGAGTGTAGTCTCCCAAATACAAAGAGGAAAGGCAAGAATCTACTTATAAGTATAGGCATGTTTTATTTTAAGGGCTTATCTCTTTGAAATGCAAGAAGAGAATGGGACGAGGGTAGAACTTTTCCTCTTGATGTGCAGAGTGTAAAGACAAGTCTTTTGGAAACCAAATGTGATCAACTAATTAGTGGAGTGAGGTTGTCCCTGTTGCTAGGTGCCACCCAGCCAGTCCTCCGTGTACAACAGAATGTTACACTGCGCAGTGCTGCACCAGCCTCACAGATGTTCGTGTTTGAGCCTCTGTGTCAGTACATCTTGTCTTGGGATTTCCTATTTTTTTGCTGCCCATCTACTTTACCAAGCATGATGTCCTTCTCCAGGGATTGGTCTCTCCCGACAACGTGTCCAAAGTACATGAGAGGAAGTCTCGCCGTCCTGGCCTCTACGGAGCAGTCTAGCTGTACTTCTCCTAAGGCAGTACTGTGTGTCCTTTTGACCATCCGTGGTTCTTTCCGTATTCGTCACCAGCACCATAGTTCAAATGTATCAATTCTTCTTAGGTCTTCCTGATAGAACATCTTAAGTGGTTTTGAACTTGCTTGAAATAAAACCAAGGACATGTTATAAGACATAAAGGGAGAGGTATGTATTAGAATTTCTAATGATTAAAAGCAGCAGAGACTCTCAGTAAACTAACTCTGTGGGCTCCCTGACAGCCAGGCAAAGAAGGCAAATCTACCAACTGAAAAGCCTTCCCTCATCAGTCAGAGAATGCAAATCCAGTCATCAGCAAAGAGGGCTCCGCCCGGGAGAGAAAGGTCAGGCAGGTATCAGAGAAGAGCACAGATGTGTCCCAGGCGTGTCCCTGCTCCAATCTGCACACATCCAGGAACTAACCTGCCCTCCCAAAGTATTTCCCTTATTTCACAAAGACAGGACCCGAAGGAAAACCCTTCTCCAGATTCATTTAATGAGTCTTCTTAGGAGCACAGTGTTGACAGAAGCTGGGCATCTCTGCAAGCTCTTTTCACTCAGAAAGCGTCGCAGGCCACCTTCGTAGGGGTTAGCTACCAATACATCACCTTGCTAGCAATGCAGCTCTTTTGAAAAGGGGACTGGGAGGGGGAGGGGGCACTTCGGATTGCACAGTTTCCAATGCCCACAACGGGAGTACTTCCACCATGGCGGTTTTCGAGCTACCAGTATGACGTCCAGGAACACAGAGTTGGAACGAACCTTATCTAATGCTTTTCACAAACCAACGTTTTCTCTCTCATTTTAAGCTGCTGAAAATCCAAATGTGGATTCAGGGAAGCCTCCTTTCTGCATCGGCTCTGGAGGAAGCTGCTCATTTCCTATTAAGATAGGTGGGCCTGGTGCTCCTTGTGTCTTGACCGCAATCTTCTCCTGGGTCGAGGAGGTTGTCGGTGGAGCGACCCCTAGTCCAAAGATCACACACAACTCCCAGCTATCCTTGTGTTTTGCTTAGTGGTAGTTAGCTCCTTCTCTCTGCTTGCCTCTCTCTCTTTTGAGGTCTCAAAAGATAAAAGGTCATGCAAGCCACACCCACAGGGAACTCTGTTGACATTAAATTAGCACTGTGATCTGAATAAGGGTCCTCACTTATCCCCTGACAACTGATTGGTTGACCACATCAGCTCACATCATGGCAGATGATTACAACATGAACTAACTTCCAAGGTTTTTCATTATAGAATTGTTCAACCTCTGAGAATCACAGCCCAGTCAAGCTGACATAGATTTGGGGGATATAAAATTCAATCCATCTAGGACACGGTGTTCAAAATTGGCCTCCGTGCAAATCCAGCATTTGCCTCATTGTTGAGAGAAAAGTCATGCTTGTCAGCCCTAGAGAAAAGAATCCAGTGTGGACAATAAATAAGAAAGGGCAGATTTGCCATCAATGCTTTGTTACAAGCTGGCAGAAGTTGTCCTGGGCAAGGTGGGCACATCTAAAGGCAGAGACGACAGGAGGAGATAGGAATGAAAGAAAGACAGACCCCGGAACTCTAGCCTTTCTCCTCAAACAAAACCAATCTCACTGCCAAGGAGTTGATTCCAACTCCGAGAGACACTAGTGATAGGACAGGATAGAACTGCCCTCGTGGGATTCTGAGACTGTAACTTTTTGAGGAGTAGAAAGCCCCTGTGGAGCTGCTGCTGGTTTCGAACTGCTGACCTTTCAAATACCAGCTAACAGGTAACCACTACCCACCAGGACTCAGACCCCAGGAAAGCACAGGTCAGAAAAGAAAGTGTGCTTCCACACCTTTATCCACTTTCACTCAGAAGTTAATACATTACTTAAATATGACCCTTACTTTTCTTTAAAATATAATCACAGGAAATTTGATTAAAATTAAATAAACAATTGTGATTGACACTCTCTTTTTCAATTGCTATAAAATATAAGTAACATCACATTTTGGGTTTCAACATTTTTCACAATTACAATAGCGACACCAATTACATCCATCGTACTGCATACCCACCACCGATTCCTGTGGCCAACTTGTCTCCAACAATAAGCAGAAGATGTGCCATGCCTCTTCTGATCTCTATCCATTTGCCTATTTTGTATTTTCAGAAAACAGCACTGGAGGTGGACGTATCTGGCTTCCCTATTGCCACAAGGCAGGAGTCAGGCAGGTCTCCACTCCCCATCCTACTTTATATAATCCGACACCAATCATTCCTCCTGCGCTGCTCTGTATGTTGGGTTCAATAAGTCCTCGCAATGGCCAAGAAGAGCTCCCAGGAAATACTCACACTTAAGGGGACTGACTAGAGGAGTCAACAGATGGGAAAACAGTAAAGATGCCACCATAGGTCCGCAGCAACACCTGTCCTCAGCCAGCAGCCACATCTCTTGCTGATCCCCAGTCTCTCAATCTTTGGCCTTTACCTCCAGGGGCCAGAAAGCCAGCTTGCCTGTCTCTCTGTCCCACAGTTTCACAGAGTTGGGCCAGATGAAGGGACGGTACCCCAGTCTTTGGTGCATCTAGTTACGGTGACATCTGCCACTTCAGACAGAGATCTTGGACGTATTCTTCCAAATGGGCCTGTGCTTTCTCTCGCTGCTGCCATGTCAAAGGTGTCTCACCCTCCTAGCCAGGGGGGTGGTTATGAAAATTGACCAATGTCTTCTATTAACGGTCCACATGCCCTGTTTGCCTCATCCCACCTAATCATTAGGTGAGAGTCAGAGAGACTTGGGTAGAAGAGCCGTATAAAGAAAGTTCACTCCACCACAGTATTTTTAGTAAATTCAGGTTGTCTATGCATCTGGGTCCACTGAAAGTATAAAATCACTTAACTCCAGTGCCCCATTTCAGAGTAAAATGGTGGATGTACCAACAAGTGTCAGTCAGTCCTGAACTTCCCTGGAGGCTGTGCTCTGGGTTTCTGGGTTCCCTGTTCCTGTTCCCGGGTTCCCCTCCTCCAGTGGTCTGGGTTTCTCCACTCCTCAACCTCATCCCTGAGGACACTCAGAGGCCTTCCAAACAAACAAACAAACAAACAAACAAAACTGTGCCAGGGAATCCTGCAAGACCCCAACTTTCCCTGAGGCAATCAGGAAAGAAACTAGTTAGGGAATGAAAGAAATGGACAAGTCACAGGTGAGGACAAGTGAGAGCGGTTTTTATTTGTATTTGTAAAATGCCACTTCTTTGTATAAATGTCATTAAAGTACAGAGAAAGGTTTAAGCACTGCTAAAATAGAGATTCCCCCCATCTCCAAAGCAGTGTCTAAAACAGGCCAAGGATGGGTGTGTGTTTTATTAAAGGAAAGGCTGCCACCCCCTCTTTGTTATACCGTACTTTACATTACTTATACTCACACCCAAATCTCAGAAGTTGGATACCATATTCTGTGTCCCATGAATATCTTAGATCTTTCTCTGTTTGTAAGACAAGGTAGGGGATTGAGTAGCAGAATCCCCTGAAAATGGTTACGAACATTACACCTCTGCCCACTAAACATTCCAAAATCCATGGGAGTGAGTCATGTCAGAATACAGAGACTGGACATGAGTTCTCTGGCTCACTGCCATTGAGGTAATTTCTGCATCACAGCAACGCTGGGTGGAACTGTTTCTGTGGGTTTAAGACTGTAACTCTGTATGGAACTGGGAAGCTTCATCTTTCTGTCTCCCTAACAGGACCCTAATCAAAGCTTATCAGAATGGAAGCCTAAACCCAGGATTCCGATTCACGGGGGCCCTATAGGACAGATTAGCACTGTTCTGTAAGGTTTCCATTGCTGTAAACCTTACTGAAGCACTCTGTGTATCTTTATCCCACAGAGCGCTGGTGGGTTCCAAGTGCCAACCCTCTGGTTAGCAACAGAGCGCTTTAACTACTGTGCTCCAAGGGATGCGTCAGAATAGAACATGTGGTAAGAAGAGGGATGGTTATCTTAGCCTGAAAAGGTTTATCAGAGATTCTAACATGCTTCTCTTGTGAGGCTCAACCCTCATCCTCACTCCCTGGAGTTGAGAATAGTTAACACGCAACAGAACCCCAGGAGTTATTTTGTGATAAATTTGATGAAAGAAAGAATGAATCATAATCAAGATGAACGAGGATATAAAAGTAGGGGCCTAGTCTTTCATATTTTCCCCAATATAAATAAAATAATGCAGGTTCCCTGTTAACATTATATCATGGTGTTAGCACAAACCTCAGCAGTCTCTTAAATCCAGCCCTTAGCCAAGGGAAACGCCCTCTCTCTTTGGGGGCCCAGCTTCCCTTGTCCATCTCCTGATGGTCACTCACCTCTTGGTCAATGGACATGCAAATGCTCCTTGGCTTGCCCTGACAATTAGATGAGTGTCTGATACCTAAACACACAAGGCTTTTGGCAAGAGACAGTAGAAACGATGAAGTAACAGGAAGCATGTCAACCTGTGATTCAAATATGACCCAGATAAAGTGTGACAAGTATAATCTGTGGGAAAATATCAGTCAACTGAATCGCAGTCCTCCTAAGACCTGGGTTTCTCTTTGAATACTAAGGTCAGAAACCACCTCACCCAACAAGAAGCTGAAGAACAACAAACACCTGTGTGTGGCATTCTCAATTGACTTCCCACAGACTAAGTTCTGGTGCCATTGTATAAGGCAGACTATCAGCTTTGTCTAGAGATAGAGTGTTCTAGATTGGATGCATATGTCTTTTTATCTTTATTGGACATGCAGACCCCTCTGTCAGTTGGTCGTACTGTCATGGCTTGTGTGTTGCTGTGACGCTGGAAGCTATGTCATTAGTATTTGAAATATCAGGAGGTTCACCCCAGGTGAAGAGGATTCAGTGAAGCTTCCAGACTTCTGAGAGATTAGCTCCTGAAAGCCTTATAAATGGCAGTCTATGAGCTGCCTTCTCAATGAAAAGCTGACCTTAATGACATGGATGGAATAAAGCTCTCAGGACCTTCATGGAGCATGACTCCAAATACAAAGAAACAGCAGAAAACATTTATTAATAAGAAGAACCTGGAATTTATAAGGTCTGAATCTAGGGAAATTAGAAATCATAAAAATTAAAGTGGAACACTTAAAGGTGAATATCCAAGACATTATTGAGCTAAAATGAACAGGGATTGGCCATGATGAGTCAGACCATCACATGGTTTACTATGAGGAATGGCATTACAGTCACTGCTTAAAATAATATGTCAAGGTCTATCTTGAAATGCAATGTTCTCCATGATAGGATAATATCTATACTCACACAAGGTCACGCAATTAATACAACTAATATTCAGATTTATGTACACAAAGAATTAAAGCTAGAAATGAAGAAATGAAAGATTCTACCAACTTTCTCAGTCTGAAATTGATCAAGTCAAGATGCCCTAACAATTGTTGGCAACTGGAATGTGAAGAGTGGAAATGAAGAAGAAATGGTAATTGGAAAATGGGGCCGTTGTGACAGAAATGAAACTGGAGATTGCATGATAGAATTTTGCAAGGCCAAAACTTTCTTCATTTCAAATATCTTTTTGCAACATCATCAGTGATAATACATGTGGACTTTGCCAGGTGGAATGCACAGGAATCCAGTTGACTCCACAGCTGTGGGAAGAGATGCGGGAGAGGCCCAATGTCAGCAGCCAAAAGAAGAGGCGAGCCTCACTGCGGCAGACAGCAGGTTGAAGCTGCAGAAAAGGAAAATAAGTCCTCAAGAGCTAAAATATAACCTTGAGTGTATCCCACCTGCATTTAGAAAACATCTCAGGAATAGATTTGAATCACTGAACTTCATGACAGGAAAATCTGACAAGCTGTGAGATGACATGAAGAATATCATCTATGAAGAAAGCACAAGGTCATTAAAATGGCAGGAAAAAATCAAAAGACCCAAGCGGATGTCAGACGAGACTCTGACACTTGCTCTTGAACGTGGAGCAGCTACGGGAAATGGAGGAAATGAGGAAGTTAAAGACCTGAGCAGAAATGTGAAAGGGCATCTGAAAGAGTGTTATTATGAAAGATGAAAAGCCCTGGAGTCAGAAAGTCAAAAAGGAAGAGCATGCTCAGCATATCGCAAGCTGAACAAACTGGAGAAAACTGACAACAATTTTATTAAGCTGGTATTACCAGTCCTATTTTACAGATGAGGGAATCGAAGTCCGCTTCCTCATTCATGCATTCTTTCATTTTTTTTATTGAACAAGTGATTTTATTTTACTTTTTACTTTTGCTCCTAATTTGATTTAAGACAACTTTATAAAGATTCAATTATCACCAGTTTTCATGTGCATAAATCTTTTCTACATTTAAAGTATCAATGGTAGAATAACATGACAACACAAGAGAGCTTCAAAATTTTCATGGAAAAAGTGAATGAAAAGATAGTGGAGACTTTCCACAAACTTTCGGAAATTTTACTGTATACAACCCAAAACTTAAGAGGACAATATGTTGAACAATATTAGGCAAGAAATATTCATATATTATTTTTATGGTTTAATCATTTTTATTGCTTTTCATTAATCATTTTAGGGGACCTCTTACAGATATTGTAGTAATTCATACTTCAATTAGATAAAACCTCATTGTACAATTGCTGCCACCATCAGTTCCAACATTTTCTTTCTTCTTGAGCTCCTTGATATCAGCACCTCTTTATCAGCTGCCCCCCCACCAGAACCCTAATTATAATGTTATATATTATTTGTTATTATTATTATTTGTCATGGCTAACATCCTCCAATGTATCCTTTCACCTGCACTGCCATTGTTTGTTCCCTTTGAGTGGGGTCATACAGTCCTAATTGCTATTAGTTCCCCCTTCCCCCCTTTCGTTCCCCCCTCTCTTCCTGTCCAGTCAGGGAATCATTGTTCCTGTTACTGTTTCTGAAGGGTTATCTGTCTTGACTTTCATGCATCAAACTATCTTAATTACACAAATGAACCTACACAGGTCTGACAAGAATAATGAGATAAAACAAAGACCATAATGGTAAAGGGGAGGAAATATTACAGATCTAGAGGATAGTTATATATTTTAAACCATACACTATTCCCTTGTTCTGTTCACACAACTGCTTCTTGATCCACTTACAGGTTCTGAATGAGCACAATTAAGTGCTCTGGAGTTCCCATTCTTCTCAAGGTTATCCACAGTTTATTATGATCCACACTATGCCTTTGCATAGTCAATGAAACATAAATAACTATCTTTCTAGTATTCTCTACTTTGAGCCAAGATCCATTTAAACATTAGCAATGATATCCTTTGTTCCACACCCTCTTCTGAATCCAGCCTGAGCTGCTAGCATTTCCATGTCAAGACAGTGCTGCTGCAGTAGTTGGATGATCTTTAGGAAAGTTTTACTGGAAAGCAATATCAATAATTGTGTTCTATAGCTTGAGCATTCTGTTGGGTTATCTTCTTTAGAAATGGACAGAAATATGGATCTCTTCCGGTCAATTGGTCACATAGTTATCTTCTAAATTTCCTAGTTCAGACAAGCAATTACTTCCAGTATTTCATTGGCTTGTTGGGACATTTCCATTGTCATTCTATCAATTTCTGGACTCTGATTTTTGGCTAAGGCATTCAGTGTAGTTTGAACTCACATTTCTTAATCATAAGTCTTGCCTGTCAGAATTGGCTCTTAAAGGCATTTACAAAATGAAGAAATTTGGAAGGTAGCTATTTGGGCATATTTGTGAAGTAAGGATGTTCCAAGCAGAGGGAGAGACAAAAATAAAAACGTGTTTGGGGTCACTTCTCATCTCCTCTGGCTCTCAAGGCTCATTGCCACAAAGTTGAGGATGGACACACCTTAGCCTTTTATCCCCTTCTACCCTATGTGATACCAACTGTCCCCCTACAACACCCTACTTCTGTATCCAGGTTCAATAACTCATGACAATGGACATTCAGAAGTCACAGAGCATGCTCATGGTTATAGAGTTTAGTAGAGAAGCCAATAAGTTACTATTTAAGTAATAAAGCTCAGGATACTGTTGTTCAGTCAAGACTGTCTTCTATGGCATGCTCCTTGGCAGGTCTCTCTCTGGGTCTCAGCCTAGGAACCTAGCCTCTGTCCTGCACAGGCAATGTTACAAAGCTTTTTAAGGTGGCTAGTTAAGGCCCAACAGGCATGCTACTCCATCATAAAGGCATTCAGCACCAACTTCCTGTGTCTGCAAAACTACCTCCACCAATTAAATGCCCAGAGACACTCCACTCTACAAGCCGCTCTCCTGTGCCGAAGCACCCAGCTTGACTGGTTCTGTGAGTTGGGAAGTCCACTGCTCTGAATCATTCTCTGGCTCCTGGTTCTCCTATTGCTGTTGCTACTGCGCCTCTGCCACTCCTCTGGTCTCACAATAGTCTCCTGGATCCAGGCAGGTCAATGCACAGGGATCTGGGGGACCAAAAGATGAGTGCTATTCCTGGTTCTTCTCTTTGGCTGTGGTGACACCCATTTTCCTGCTTCTGAGATGGCTGATTTTAAACCCAGCAGGATGACAATCACAAGTAATGCTTGTTCACAATCATCCGCAGTACATCATGCAATCCAGTCAGTATCTTCTCCCAACTTCTTCTCCTCAGGAAAAGTGAGGTCATTTGGTAGAAGTAACAAACGCTATGTCTATTAGTCTGGGTACTTTAAAGAAACAAATCCACAGAAACTCATGTATAAGAGAGAGTTGTATATAAAGATTAAGTAAGTCCACATCAAGAAAACATCCCAACCCAGTGCTGCCCAAGCCCACAAGTCCAACATTAGCCCATATGTCTGACACCAATCTACAAAGTCCTCCTTCATCTCACAAAGCAGATGCAATGATGCCAACTGCAGGAGGAAAGCCGAGTCAGTGAATGTGTAAGCTTCTCAGCACTGGCAGGGGTCTCCACACGGCTGCTTCAGCACCCAGTGCTGCATCGGGATAGGTCCATGTGGCTTCTCCTCAGGGATGTCTTGCAGGAAGTAAGCCTTGCAAGCTGAAGCAGGGAACTGGCTAAGGCAGCTGCACCCTGGTCTGACCATCACGAAGCAAGCGACCTGAGAAAATAGAAAGGCGAGGCTCACTGAGCCTTTTACCCCTCTGTCCTTCAATTAATCCCACATGTGTTTATTGGCCAGGTTGGCACAATAAACTAACTACCTCACTATGACTAAAGTAGCCACCTTAAATAATGCACTGTGTTGCAGAGAGAGGGGAAGAGAGAAATAGGTAAACAGACTGGGATCCTGGGAAGATCTGACACTTGTCCAAGTACTCCCATGGAGCCTAGAAAACAATCCTGGATACCCAAGTGGCTTGCCTTATGGTCTCTTCCCACAATGAGTTTAGGGATTTGTAAATTCAAATTGTCCTGCATGCTAGCTAACCTCTCACTTCCAAGCTTGACTGGACTTCCATATCTTTATGGTATCAAATCAGAAGTCATTGATTTAAGTTGTTTTTGCTCCTTTCAAACAATATTGTACTTGGAAAAGTATGAGCCTCAAAATCAAACAAACTTGGCCTCAACTCTATGTTATATGAGGGGGTACCCCCCTGCAAAATGGTACTTTTTTTTCAAAGCTATATATTTAAATTTTTTTTCAAAACAACCTTATCACCTCAAAGAACTCTCCATTACACTTAATACATTTTTCAAATCTGTGATTCCATTCTTGGAAACATTTTTCAAACTCTTCTGTTTGGCTGGCTGACAGCACCTCCCTTGTTTTTTCCTTCACCTCTTCTACATCGTCAAATTGCTGTCTTGCATATCCCTCTCATTTGCAGACAAAAAGAAGTCACATGGAGCGAGGTCAGGTGAGTCAGGTGCGTGGGGCAAAAGAAGCATACTGTTTTTTGCCATAAACTGGATCTCTGAAATGGCTGCATTGTTGTGGTGACAAAAGCAGTCTCCTATCTGCCACAAATCAGGCCTTTTTTGTCACACACTGTTATGCAATCTTTTTAGAACCTCTAAATAGACCAACTCCAAATGCATTACGAGTTGACATTTTCATCTGTTCCAGTAGTTGACAGACGTCGAAATGAGGTTTGTCATCAATCGACATTTCACCTTTGTTGAAACGAGAAAACCTCGTACATTTGAGTTTTTCCCATAGCACGGTCCTTGTAAGCTGTGTTCAACATCACAGCAGTTTCTGCATCATTTTTCTTGAGCCGGAAACAAAATTTCACAACTGCACACTGTTCTCTTAAATTGGCCATCACAAAAAAAATGAGTTTTGAGCAAAACTGCTTTTATGAAAAAATTCACAGTGACCAGAAAGAACCTTCCCAGGTGACACCACTGGGTGCACTAACTCAGAGGGAGTTGCTTGATGCTCACCTATGAGGAAAAATGCATATTATGAAAGCTCTGCTCCACCTGGTGCAATTGTGGGTTTTTTGTGTGTACCCCCTTGTCCAGTAGTTGGACCAAAGAACCATCATGAAGACTTTTACCACTGGCACCTTGTGAGGTGAGCTCTGAATTGGAGTTATGGAGAATATAGTGTGAATCCCGGCTCTGTCTCTTCAGTGTTCTGATATCTTGGGGCAGCTGCTTGGTTTATTTGAACTTCAGTTTTCTTTAGAAAAGAGATGATAATAGGAACTTCATGAGGATGTTATAGTGAAAGGAAATCATGCACATAAAGGTGCTGGCACTGTTTAAAAAGTATGTTAACATAAGTAATAGTCAATGTATTCACCTTTAGCAAGACATGACCACACTGAATAACTTTTCCTGCTGACAAAATTGAGATATAATTCTTTCCTTGGACGATGATGAGGATTAAATGAGAAAATAGTTTTTTCAGAACTTCGTAAATTATAAAATACTACACATATATATGGAATTCTTATGATAGGGTACATATATGTGGATTTCATAGACATGAGCTACCGAGACTCTGTGCTGCCTTCCGGGTCCTTGGTGGGTTTCATGCAGTCATTCAATTCATTCACGGAGGATCTGTCCCAGGTATTGAAGATACCAAGGCAACAGGAATAGAGCAAGAGCAGTCTAGAGGACCTGGAAAGCTTGACACATTTTCATATGTGTTCCTTTAACTGTGCTTGAGTGTAATTATTTTTAATTCAACTAAAAATTGATTGCAATTTCATTCTTGACCCCCTGAACTGTTCTGTACTCGCAATATTCTTTCAGCCAGAAAAATATATTTTTTGTATTATGCACTTTTATTTTAAAAATGTGTTAGTGGTTTGCAATCATGTTTCACATGCAAATTGTATTTGCATATAACTGTTTAATTGACCCCACGAGCCTCCTACAGGGCAAAGAAAATACTTATATTTCCTTTGGCCTGGACGCATTTATTTATCAGCGAGATTGTAGAGAAGGCACTAACGGTTGACCAATTTCCTACAGAAGACTAGTGTGCGGACCCAATGCCATTGAAGTGGAAATCCAGCCCGTATGGAAGCTGCTTGTTAAACAGGTAACTATTTTCTTTGCTTTCTGAGAACAATAATTCCCTTCTCCTGTTTCTTTCCTGGTATTCTGGAGAACTTAGATTGATGTGAATGAAGTCTGCGTTTTATGTAGCTTCTACTCATTATTCTTTTCTTTGACTTTTACTGTCTCCTAACATTTTATTTCAATGAACGCATATTTCTTTAATTCCAGGATATC
This sequence comes from Echinops telfairi, assembly GCF_000313985.2. Taxonomy (NCBI): domain Eukaryota; kingdom Metazoa; phylum Chordata; class Mammalia; order Afrosoricida; family Tenrecidae; genus Echinops; species Echinops telfairi. Next base: position 9,626,255 of record NW_022103914.1, read on the forward strand.
CAACTGGGCCTTTTCGTATGTCATCCTTGTCAACATGAGGGATAGATTTATGTCTTAAAGTCTCCTATCTGTGTTTTCTCACTAGTTTTCGGTGGTGCTGACGGTTGGGAGGAAGGCAGCAGAGCCATGTCGCTACGTCTGTAGTTTCAAACTTAGTTAACTTGGTCTTTTTCTTATTGCTCTAATAATTTTGTTTTCTTGTGTGTGTTTATTCCCTTTGTTCCAATGTTGTCCTTGTGTATCAACGATCCCTCATAAGCTCATCCTCTCAATTGTCAATTCATCAAGTCGGACTTTCTGCGGTCTCTTGCTCTCCTTTCTCCAGTGTGCATGCATTCCCCTCTGTGAGAGCTTGGTTCAGAACCACAGCCTGTGTGGGTATTTGGACTGCTCTCTCTCTGGAGTTGTTCAGTTTCAGGCCAGGAGCCAGTTGAGGGTTTGATCTATCCACCGGTTGTACCGTGAACTCTCAGTGAACCACTCATTGTCACTTTTCGTAGGCTGCCCTCTGCTTTGCATAGCACACCTGGGTCCTGTCCCTTGCCACGTGTAGAGCTCTCCCTGTCTCCATTGCCCCGAAAATGGACTTGTAGCTCTCTTTATCTAGCCCTTATGAGGAGCTCTGTGTGCTTCTATTAGCGTCCACTCTATGAGGCACGTCTCTACTATCCCTTTAATCCCACTCTATGAGGCACGTCTCTACTATCCCTTTAATCCCACTCTATGAGGCACGTCTCTACTATCCCTTTAATCCCACTCTATGAGGCACGTCTCTACTATCCCTTTAATCCAGGAAGAGGATGCTTCTTGTTGGGTATGACCTTTTTTGTTTTGTTTTGTAATACTAATTTTTTTATCTGTCTGGAACAGAGAAAAGACAGCTTGTAAACTTCTATTCAAGTACCTTTTCATATTTCCAATGACTCTCCTTCATGTCAATTTGATTTCTTTAGAAACACGTGCTAGTATTTTTCGGCATCTATTTATTAGGTCTATAGGCACATAGGAGCAATATCAACAGTTCAAAACTACCATCCCCTCCTCCAACGACAGATGGGGCTTTCTGCTCCTATAAAGACTTTCAGCCTTGGAAACCCACAGGGACTGTTCTGCTCAGCCCTATAGAGTTGCTATGAATTTTAATCGATTCAATGGCAGTGAGTTATTTAGCAGGTCTCTCAGAAACCCACAGGGGCAATTCTACCTTGTCCTCTGGTAGCTGTGAGTCAAAACCCATGGCAATGGGTTTGGTAATAGAAACTAATACAAACTGCTCCTTCACATTCAATTGTGAAAGAACCTTGACTAAAGGAGTGAAATTAATTATAATGGGAATGTTTCTTCCACAAGAAGTATTTAACCAATTTTCTACTGAGTTTATGCAAAATCAAATTGTATTATCATTAGTGCATAATCTACGATTAGAGCATTTAATGTCAAGTAAACAGAAGAGCTATAATTTGTAAGTAAAGTATGTTAAAATGGAAATAATAAGAAACATTAAGGGCTAAGATATTTAACATATAAAATGTATACAAGACCTTAAAATACTCTTAAGATGAAACTTATTCAGCTTCATAACCAGATGTCAGTTGATTTTTAGGACTAAAGTAGAATTGTGTTTAATATGTTAGAGAATTTTTAAAAGGCAAGCTAAGAAAGGAACAACATTCATTTTAGCTAATGCTTTATTTAATGAATAACTATGAACAGAGCCCTGGCTTCATTAACACTGGTTCTTAAATTCACGCTCAGTTTGGACATCACTCGGCCACTCTCTAGCCCCTTAGGTTTGCCCTCTCTGCTATAATTATTAAAGAGGAGTCAGCAGTTCCAAAAGGGGAAAAGTTGAGGGAAGCTGAAAAATTCAAGGTGCTTTTGAGAAACCCCACACTGCATGTCCGGATGACCAGGATTGGGGCTGAGGACAGAGACCGCCTATTATTGTCCCTGCAGCCTTGCGGATAACAAGGAGTCTGGGGACAGAGACGTTACGATTTGGGCTGCTAATCTTAAAGTCGACAGCTGGAAACCCTCAGCTCTTCTGTGAAGGAAAGATGAGGCTTGCTACTCCTGTAAAGAATTACAGCCTCAGGAAGCCATGGGTGCACTTCTACCCTGTCCTATACGGTCGCTATGAGTCGGAATTGACTGAGGGCAGTGAGTTTGGGGTGTGTGTGTGTGTGTGTGTGTGTACGTTTCTCTTCAGTACCCATCCTTGTTCAAGGGAAGGTCATGTTGCCCTGACTGACTCATAGGGGCTCCTGCTAAGACTTGAAATACCAAGAACATACTGTGTTGCATTTATGTTCATAGTCCGAGTTGATTCCATCTATAGCCTGTGGTTACAGGCAAAAATAAGATTACAATTAAATTGTCCCAAATTCTCAAAAGAAAATCAAACAAACAGAAAATTTAAACAGAATCATATTTCTCCTCCATTCTGAGTAAATCCCCTTTTAAAAGTTAAATTGTGGGATTTTTGTTAATAGTAGAAATGTTTTAAGTTCAAAATTAAATGATTAATTTGTGGGTGTGGCTCTGAGTGCTTAAATTTAAAAGAAGTTTGCTTCCACTGTATTACAGTCTATGTACTGACATGTCTCTGCAGTAAATGGCAATCGAGGTAGATATATCTGACTTCCTTATTGCCCCAAATGAGGGTCAGACATACCTGCATACTTCTTTACCGTATTCGGATGCCAACCGTTAGTCCCATGGCACTCTGTTTCTAGGCTACGCTCAATAATTCCTGTCAGTGGCTACAAAGAACTCCCAGACAATATTTACAATTAACGGGATTTAGTAGGGAAGTTAATAGGTTGCTGAATTAGTTTATTGTGCCAACCTGGCCGATAAACACATGTGGGATTAATTGAAGGGTGGAGGGATAAATGGCTCCGTGAGCCTCACCTTTCGAGTTCTCGGGTCTCTTGCTTTGTGATGGTCGCACCAGGGTGCAGCTGCCTTAGCAATTCCCTGCTTCAGCTGGCAAGGCTCACTTCCTGCAAGACATCCCCAAGGAGAAGCCACATGGACCTACCCTGATGCAGCCCTGGGTGCTGGAGCATCTGTGTGGAGACCCCTGCCAATGCTGAGATGCTTACACATTCACTGACTCGGCTTTCCTCCTGCAGTCGGCATCATTGCGTCTGCTTTGTGAGATGGAGGACTTTGTGGATTGGTGTTGGACATATGGGTTAATTGGTTAATATTGAACTTGTGGGCTTGGGCAGCACTGGGTTGGGATGTTTTCTTGATGCTCACTTAACCTTTACATAAAACTCTCTCTTACACATGAGTTTCAGTGGATTTATTTCTCTAAAGTACTCAGACGAACACAGTTGCCACAAGTCAGACTCAGCTCATAGTCAGGATATAGTCATTGGTCCACTACAGCACCTCTCCCCTGCCAGCAAAGAGTGTCTCTGGTCCTCAGTCTCTTATGCATGTGGTCCCTTGGCTTTTCCCCCCATGGGCCAGGAAGCCTTTTGTCCTAGCTCACAGTTTCCTGATCTTGGGCCAGATGGTACCCTATAGCCTAGGAGCCATAGTCTCTGGCACATCTCTTCAGACAGAGAGCTTGGATCTCTGACCCCCAATAAAATGATTTTATAAAAAAATAAAGAAAAGATATTTTACTCCAGTACAGTTTCCACTCAAATTAATAGAGTTCTAAGTAATTAAAAAATTATTTTTAAATAATTTTATTGGGGGCTCATCACAATCCATACACACATCAATTGTGTAAAGCACATTTGTACATGCATTGCCATCATTACTCTCAGAACATTTGCTCTCCACTTAAGCCCTTGGCATCAGCTCGTCATTTCCCCCCTCCCTCCCCACTCCCCCTCCCTCATGAACCCTTGATAATTTACAAATTATTATTTTATCATATCTTACACTGTCCAATGTCTCCCTTCACCTACTTTTCTGTTGTCCATCCCCCGGGGAGGAGGTTATATGTAGATCCTTGTAATTGGTTCCCCCTTTTCACCCCACCCTCCTAGTATTGCCACTCTCACCACTGGTCCTGAAGTGATCATCTATCCTGGATTCCCAGTTCCTATCTGTACCAGTGTACATCCTCTGGTCTAGCCAGATTTGTAAAGTAGAATTGGGATCATGATAGTGGGTGGGGAGGAAGCATTTAGGGACTAGAGGGAAGTTGTATGTTTCATCATTGATGCACTGCACCTGACTGGCTTATCTCCTCCCTGAGACCCTTCCGTAAGGGGATGTCTAGTTGCCTACAGATGGGCTTTGGGTGCCACTCTGCACTCCTCCTCATTCACAATGATATGATTTTTTTTGTTTTTTGATGCCTAATCCCTTCAACACCTCGTTGTCACACAGGCTGGTGTGCTTCTTCCATGTGGGTTTTGTTGCTTCTCAGCTAAATGACAGCTTGTTTACCTTCAAGCCTTTAAGAACCCAGATGCTATATCTTTTGATAGCTGGGCACCATCAGCTTTCTTCACCACATTTGCTTATGCACCCATTTGTTTTCAGTGATCCTATCGGGGAGGTGAGCACTCAATGAGATGATTTTTTGTTCTTTGATGCCTGATAACTGAACCCTTCGGCACCTCATGATCACACAGGCTGGTGTGCTTCTTCCATGTGGGCTTTGTTGCTTCTCAGCTAGATGGCTGATTGTTTACTTCAAGCCTTTAAGACCCCAGGTGCTATATCTTTTGATAGCCGACACCATCAGCTTTCTTTACCACATTTCCTTATGCACCCATTTGTCGTCAACGATTGTGTCAGGAAGATGAGCAACTGGCATGCCAGTTTAATTGAACAAAATATTCTTGCATTAAGGGTGGTGGGACAAGAGGAAAGTAAAAGGAAATAGAGGAAAGCGCTAGGAGGCAAAAGGTATTTATAGAGGTCTAAATAAAGGCATGTACATATGTAAATATATGTATGTATGATGATGGGGAAGTAGATGTATATGCATATATTTATAGGTTTAGTATTAAGGTAGCAGATGGACATTGGGCCTCCACTCAAATACTCCCTCAATGCAAGAATACTTTGTTCTATTAAACTGGTGTTTTGTTTTCTTTTTAATATTAGAGGTTATTTATTGTATGTTGTAAAAATAAGAAAAAATAATGACATTCTATAAAGAAATGATAGTATTTTGACTACTACTAAAGTCCATACAAGTAACCCAAATGTCATTTTTATACCTGTAGGTTTTAAATCCGTTCTATATGTTCCAAGCCTTCACCCTAACTTTGTGGCTGAGTCAAGGTTACACAGAATACTCCATAGCCATCATCATCTTGTCGGTTCTCTCCATCATCTTGAGTGTGTATGATCTGAGACAGGTAAGAGTTGAAATCACTGTTCGATCCCTTTTGAAACTCTGGTTATTTGATTGCTGATGGGAGGTTGGATTGAGTCCTGTTTTTAGAAGGGCTCTGAAGCTGGTGTCTGAATTGATGTTGGGAACAAATGCTGTGGTGGATTAATGGCGGGGGGGAGGTTAGGAGCAAAGGAGTGGCAGTGTCCCAAGCCTGCATCTTAGTAAAGCCTTCTTCAGTTTGCATCAATAGCAACCCAACTTGAGCTAAATGGAGCATCTCACCAAGACAACTTATGGGTGTTTTTACTTTAAGCATGGCTGGGTCCAAGTTCTTAAACTATCTTTAGAAAACTATCTCTTAGCCTTGCCTTACTGTAGGGCTGCCTAAAGTGTGATCTATTGTTCAGTGCTAATCTTGGAATTGTTTGCCCATGTGCAGTAAAGTAAGTACTACAGAACTCAAGAGTACGTGTGCAGAAATGTTGGTAACAATTTGACCATGCCACAGCATCCGGGTGTGCCCTTACTTTTCTAGTAACTCTGGCTTGAGAAATATGGTTACTCTGTGTGGCCTTGATGCTCCACAGGGTGGTAAAGATGACCGTAGGACTCTCAGGCGTACATTCTCTTCCACACCCCTGATCTCAGAAGAAAAGAGAGATCTCACCTTTGCCCATTTCCATATCAGTATCTCCAAAAGGACCTTCCCAGGGCCAGCTGAAAGAAGGTGGCAGTGCCCATGTGCTCTCTTGTGCCTCAAAATGTCTTTTAGTTCAGTATTTTATCCACGGTTTTGTTTTTGGGGTTTTTTGTGTGTTGCAAGGTATACTATCTTATTTCTAAATGTTCTCAGCATTGTGGGTTTCACTATTGTTGCTGCTAAATGATCCATTGTTTTTCATACAAATTTAATATTGATTTGAATATGATTCAGAGAGTTTCAAAGTTCCCTTTACTCCTAAAGCTCCTCTTAGGCAGCCCTACACTCCTTTGCAGTGCAAACTCTTCTCATTGACAAGAGTCACTCCAAGTCCAAAATCTTCCCCTCTCTCCCACTATCATTGTTCATCTATACAACCCATTGCCATCAAATTGATACCAACTCACAGTGACCTTACATTCCGTTTCCAAAGCTGTCAATCTTTATGGGAGCAGATAGCCTCGACTTTCTCCCCCAGAGCAGACGGGGGGTTTGACTTTGTGGCAAGCAGTTCAATGCTCACCCTAAAACACCAATCCTTGTTCATCTTCTACCTATTTCAACACCCCACCCCCTTTTTATCAGTCTTATGAAAAACAACACAGTCTGAAATAGAATTTAGTTGAATATTGCTTATGTCTCATCCCACTCCCTCCACTAAGTCTCTCCTCTCCACAGTCTCTGCTACTTCACTGAAGATTTGACACATTGAACCACAGGCAAGCCCACAGGAGTGCCTCAGTCTGTCGGTTGTATGTTTTTGAACGCTTGGCTTATAGAGTTAGCTTTTGAGACCCTAGGAGGGATGGCCAACCTGAAACTTGAATTGTTGAAACCATTTAGATGGTTGAAATCTTACTTTTCTTCTGAAGGTTATACAAAGAACATCAACCATGGTAGTGACTCAGATAGGATTCTTGGTTCCTCGTAAAATGAAATTTTGACTGCACATGCCATGGTTTCTTAGCTTACTTTTCAAGATGCCAATAATTGAGGATGGATATGGAACTACTGTCAGAGAACTGGTGAATCTAGATTTCAGCACGGTGTAGCCTGGGCACACATCAGTTGGTAGACACAGAAGTGTTTAATCTGTGTGAAAGAGATCTTTCATTCCCACGCAGTTTCAGTCACTCAACAAATATTAGTTCTAATATTGACTTTTCAGATGGTCTTAGGTTCTGTGAATGTTGAATTTTAAAATGTCTGAAGAGAAATAAAAGAAAGGCAATCTGTATGTAAAGAGCTAGAAATCAGGTTCTAAAAATATGGGTGGGGGGATAAGGCCTAGAAGAGCTTTGCTTGTTTGTTTATTGTTTGAGTGTGTATTTCATAGTGTTTCTTCGTGAACTAATATAAAAACACAAGGGTGGCCCACAATCTTCCCTTGATGGTGGTGAGATCTTTCTGTCTGCCTGTCACGTAGGGGAAGGGCTCCTCTCCTTCTGGTGAGCGGTAGGCACCTCAGCACAGGGATTGAAATAGACACTGGCGGGTAAAGGGTCTGACACATTCCGTGCCATCTCAGCAGGAGACAGAATCGTGTCACCTTTGTCACTTAATAAAGTTTCCAAACAGAATTGACTCCTTCTGAGTTTTGATAAATCTTGATTTTAAATAGAATATTGTTTTTCATTCTTGGATCCTCAAATCCATCTGAACGTGGCTGCCATATCATGTCTCTTTGGGAAACAGCAAAAAAAACTTTAGAATTCAAATATAATATTTAGTTTCAATCTTTCTGTCACTTTCCAGTTATTGGACCTGAAGCAATTCATTAAATATTTATATATTATTATAAAATTAGATTAAATGAATGACTTTAATTTAAATTAATACAATCAACTAAGTTAATATACTATTTGATTATATAAAATACAACTGTTTAATTAATTGATTGAGTTTAAATAACCATGTTTCAAAAAATTGGTGTGTGGGAAACACCTATGCTGATAGAAATATTAAGACAACACTGCATGAACACTCTTCCCTGCTTCTGTCTTGTGTTCATGGCATTAGCATATTGTTTTTTTACAATATTTCAGAGGCCTTCTCTTAATTCACTTAGCCAGGGTCATATTTACATGGCTTGCAGGTAACCAGGTAAGCATGGTGATTGAAAGCGTGAGCTTTCAGATAGACTCACAGACACTGAGTCGTTCAATAAAGATTTCCTCATGTTCCACTTTCTTTAGAAGTTTTCACTTGTGTTTGCCCAAGCAAACACAGGCTTCCCCATGTGCACTGGAAGATATGCATCACAAAATCACTCAGATAACTAATTAAAACCACAAAAGTATTCTGAATTAAAAAACGCTGAGAGCCTTTGATAAGGAAATCTTAACGAATGGAAGTTCACATTTCCTTCTCCTTAGCCCTTTGTGTGCTGCGTGTCTCTTGAACAACCCACCTCATCAGTGAAATGCACATCTACGTCCTTTCCCGCTTCTCTCGCTCTCATTCTGTGCATGTGTGAGAACAATCATGTGAAGTGCCTAAACTTCGAAAGGAGCTCTGGTGGGATAATGGGTTATACGTTGTGCTGCTGACCACAAGGTCAGTGGTTCAAACCCACCAGATGGTCCTAGGGAGAAAGTTGAGACTTCCTGCTGTGAGGAAGATTTATGGCACTGCAAACCCACAGTGCTACTCTGTCCCCTAGGGTCACTATGAGTCAGAATGGACTTGAAGGCGGTGGGTTTGAGTTTTTGAGTGTATGTACCTGGAGCCCTGGCGGTGTCAGGACAAAGTGATTGGGCTCCAGTGCAAACCATCAGTCCCTCAGCAGCAGAGAGATGCGGCAGTCTGCTTCCACACAGGCTGCTGCAGTCTTGGAAACCTTCTGCTTTTATCCCATAAGGTTGCTAGGAGTTGGAATTGACTGTGAATTTTTTGGTTTGCTAGGTGTCTGGCCCATAGAGGACACTTGATACAGTTAACGTTTATTGTGCCAACCTGGCCAATAAACACGTGGGGTTAATTGAAAGGCGGAGAGATAAATGGCTTGGTGAACCTCGCCTTTCTAGTTCTCTGGTCTCTTGCTTTGTGATGATCGGACCAGGGTGCAGCTGCCTTAGCCAGTTCCCTGCTTCAGCTTGCAAGTCTCACTTCCTGCGAGACATCCCTGAGGAGAAGCCACATGGACCTACCCTATGCAGCCCTGGATGCTGGAGCACGGTGTGGAGAACCCTGCCAGTGCTGAGATGCTTATTTGTTCACTGATTTGGCTTTCCTCCTGCAGTCGGCATCATTGCGTCTGTTTTGTGAGATGGAGGAGGACTTTGTGGATTGGTGTTGGACATATGGGTTACTAGGTTAATGTTGGACTTGTTGGCTTGGGCAGCACTGGGTTGGGATGTTTTCTTGATGTGCACTTAACCTCTATATAAAACGCCCTCTTATACATATGAATTTCTATTGATCTGTTTCTCTAATGTACCTAGACTAATACAACACCCATCATACGTTAGTCCTGTTCTTGCTATAGCTGAGGCTGATGTTGCTATTTTTATTATATCTGGAGTGGGAGCAAAGGCATGGGTCACAGATATTGAAGGGGGGTGCCCCGAAAGTGAATAAGGACGTGGTTTGGGATTAGCCACTGGACGTGTTCCTAGGCACTGTGGATTCACCACACAGCAGGTGGCCCCATACATCCACATAATCATATGAAGCTGCACGTTCCAGTACTTTCTCACTGATGGCTATTGCAAGTAACCTTAGGAGCAGTTGTGAGGGGCAACCACACAAAGGTGAATTTAGAAGCCAGGAGCCCAACTATACGTATGTATTCATGCCATCACGAGCTGAGCAGATTGTCCCACATTTATACTCTATTCACTGTGCATACACATACAGGTTTGTATGGAGATGGATGTATGTGTTTATGAATTTGCTTTAATAAAATAGGTTTTTAAAATACACCTTAATCTGGGACTTGTAGTTTTTACTTTGTAATTTAGATAAGGGCTATCCCCTAGATGTAGAAATAATTATGTTTATGCTAGATTATGTTTAAAATTATAGCATGATATTCCACGAGGCATCAGCATTTAGTTGACTATTCTTTTATTTTTGGACACTAAAATGGTTCTCAATTTTCACACTAAAAACGATGTTTCCTAAAGCATAATGACAAGACAGGTTGTGGCATACTAGCTATGAATTGGGCTGTTAATGCCAAATTCAGCAGTTTGAAGGTGCAGAATGATGAGGCTTTATGCTTCTGTGAAGACTTACGGCTCTTCCACCCAGAGGGCTACAAAATGCCGCTGCGGGCGCGGTAAATCGAGGGCTCCCGGATAGGCTCCAGAGGATCTGGTGAGTTCGCAACGCTCACGTGCACGGGCGGCAGAAAAGCGCCTTTGCCAACACTGCCAGTCAGGGTGCGGGGCGAAGACGTGCTCGCGCGGTGTGGAGGAAAGCAGACCTGGACTTCACCCACAGACGAGTTTGAGCGGGCGGTCCCCTTGATTCAGAATCCACGGGCTGGTTCTGACCAGGCAGAAAGCCGTGAGGGATGGCAAGTACAGCCGGGTCCGGGCCAAGCTCCGTGAAGATCTGGATCGACTGGAAAGGGTTCGAGACCACATGGGGCTGCGCCACTTGTGGGTCCTTCAAGTTCGTGGCCGGCACACCAAGACCACTGGACGCTGTGGCTGCACCGTTGGTGTTTCCGAGAAGAAAGAAAGACTATCCACCTTGTCTAGTAATAAATAGTTTGTACACACACACACACGAATTAGTCTTGGAAACCCAGAGGGGTTTCCCTATCCTATAAGGTCGTTATTAGTCAGACATGACTTCATAGCAGTGAATTTTTGAGACTAATATTCCAAATACAAAAATTCTTTGTATTTGAACATTTCAACAACTAGAGGTTTAGTTGCTATCTTTTTAAAAAATGGAATCACCAATATGTCAGGATACACTTATATTGTAATTATATTTAAGGACAGATTGTTTTTAGTGATAAAAGTGAGGAGGAAACTTAATGCAGTCCTAGGGGTGTGCACTGGACTGCTAACTGAGAGGTCAGCAGTTCAAATCTATCAGGCACTGCTCAAAAGACCCTGGCCGTCTACTCCTCTAAAGAGTTTCAGTCTCAGAAACTCATGGGAGCCAGCTCTACCTTGTCCTGTAGGGTCGCTATGAGTCAGCATCAACTCAATGGCAGTGAGTTTTTTGGGGTTTTTAAAATCAGTAACCTATGAGAATACTAATTTCCCTAGATTTTCATCAGCATTTGGGGCTATTTAACACTTACTTTTTTCATTAAAAAATGAGCCTTATTGTGATTTTAATTAACATTCCCCTGATTCCTAGCAAGAAATGCCCTTTCCTATATTTACTAAAGATATTCACTTTTTATTTTCTATTGACTACCTGTTTACTTACAGCATATATGTGGAAAAGTATCATATTTTTATATATTCATTATTTCTTGATCTGGACTCCTCCCTGCCCCCACCAGATATCAAATTGTTGTACATTGTTAAATAAGTTTATATTTTTCCTCTTTGGCTTCTGGGTTTCCTTGCTTGATTAAAAAGTCTCCCCCTCTACAATGAGACATTCGTCATGGTTTCCCATTTGTCATTTGCTTAGCATTTATGTCTAAACTCATCTGGATTAGACAGGTATTAATTAGATGGAGTTGAAAGGTGTAGATTCTGGATCTTAAAGAAATCTCTAAATTCCTTTGTTCAGAGCAGTCACTGACCTGGGGTTGGGGGTGACAGTGGTGGTAGCCATGGGGCTGGCGGTCACACTTGGTGACAGTGTTGGAAGGGACTTCTTTAATAGACAATGGTCCTTCATCACCCTTCACAGTTTTTAGTGAAAAAATAGTGATGTCTGTTAGGGGAACAATAATACAGAAGTGGGAAACTCACATCTTAGAATAATCAACACAATAATAAATTAAAATAAGTAAGTAAACAAGATGAACCCAGGGAGATGGAAGGAAAGGGAAAAGTCACTAATCCTATTAGCAGTTAGTGTTTGTTCACAAAAGTGGATCTGACCCAACCTGACGGGCATCTTGTCACACCGCACAAAATAGAACAATGCCCTGGAACCGTACCTTGGCAAGCTAAATCACATGTCCTCAAAAACCAGTTGTGTTAGTCTGAATACTTTACAGAAACAAATCCACAGAAACTCATGTATAAGAGAGAGTTTTATATAAAGGGTAAGTGCACATCAAGAAAACATCCCAACCCAGTGCTGCCCAAACTCATAAGTCCAACATTAACCCATATGTCCGACACCAATCCACAAAGTCCTCCTCCATCTCACAAAACACACACTATGACGCCGACTGCAGGAGGAAAGCCGAATCAGTGAACGTGTAAGCATCTCAGCACTAGCAGCAGTCTCCACAGGGCTGCTCCAGCACCCGGTGCTGCATCGGGGTAGGCCAATGTGGCTTCACCTTGAGGATGTCTAGCAGGAAGTGAGCCTTGCCAACTGAAGCAGGGAACTGGCTAAGGCAGCTGCACCCTGTTCCGACCATCACAAACATGACACCCGAGAACTCAAAAGGTGAGGCTCACCGAGCCATTTATCTCTCCGCCCTTCAATTAACCCCACATGGGTTTACCGGCCAGGTTGGCACAATAAACTTTAACTGTCTCACCAGTTTTAGTATAACACCTTATGGTTTACAGTGGGCTTCCACCTCTTTTATGCATGTGACTCTGAGGGGCAAGCTGTGGAAGGATACACACAGGACTGCTGTACCCTCACCACCCTGAGAGGAAGAGGCAGAAACAACTGGGGTGTTGATGTGGCCTGGCCCAGCTCATCCAGAGAGGATGGCGTAGACCTGACCATCAGGTTTGAGTAAAATTGCAAAGGGGCCAGCTAGTTGCCTTATTTTAATGAGAAACTATTTCATAATTTTATAGCAAAAAGATGATTTGGGGAAACAGTTTGGCAAAAATGAAAGGAGTGCCTATGGCCATTTCAAATTCATTTAGTGAGCTGCCCTGAAAATCATTGTTTTACTGAATTAAATACTTAGCTGACCAAATACATGCGTGTCAAAATTAGAAGAGGAAGGTGTTAGTAAGGATAGAACAAAATATTTTCCTGCAAATGCGCTACCTTCCAAAGCAGGTTTCACAGAGAGAGCTCATCTACCTTTTTTAAGCCAAGAAGTACCCCTACTGGGGTTCTTTCCCAGAAAGTCTGGTGCAGGCATTAATGCAAACCTTACCACTCTGTATTTACACTGAACTGTATTTGCATACTCCATGGCTGGGCTCCAGGGGTGGCACCTGAAATGGTGCTGAGAGAACCTGACCCATAGCTCTTCACTCAGCTGGCCTCAAGAGACACCTGGGTTAATGCCCTCATTACTCAACGCTGGAGGAAATCCAGCTGCAGCAAATATAGACAAGCAGCAACAGATGTGCAGAATAACAATATGCAAATTCACCTTGGGAAGCGTTCCTGGTCCCACTGAACAGGGACTGGAGCAAACAGAGGGACCTAATGAAAACCAGACCACCCAGAGCTTCACAAGCACGGCAAGCATCACAGCACTTGCCTTCGTCTCGCTGTTCGGTTGTCATGGAAACCTGGGTTTGTAGCGCATCTGAGTACCTTAGCTCCAAGAGAATGCTTACATTATCACACTCCAGTGTTGTTGGGAATAGGAGCATTTCATTCCATCTCATCAGTATTTTTGATGGCCTACTAGGTGACAGACATTGGAGGGATACATGGGTGCATCCATGCCCCCTGTCTTCTGAGAAGCACCTGATAAGCAAGGGAGGCGTGACCAGCAGATAGAGACATGTCATGTCATCAGGACAGTCACCCGGAAACACTGAAAGCAGAAGCACTCACTCTCCCCAGAGATGTTAGGACTGTAGGGAGTGCGGCTGACATTTGAGCAGGGCTTTCCGTGAAGGATGAGAAAGGGGGGCTGGTAGGAAGCTGGGATGAGCATTGTAGGGAATAGCCCAAGCAAAGGAATGGAAGCATGGACATGTACACACAATGCTTCCTCTGATCAACAAATCCAGCTGCTAGGCATACGGAGTTTGAAACTGACAGTCAAGTATTATTAGCTCATCGTTCACCGTTTGCAAGTGACATCCTCGTGTCTCCCTGTGTACAGTGCCAAGAGGTTGCTAAGCAAGGAAAGACCGCAGTCTTGTAAAGGAAGTATTGACTCCTTAAGGGGAAAAGAGGAGCGCTTTCCAAGGACGTGAAGAGAACACAGTCAACAACAAGAAAGGCTTGAGTGTCAGATGAACTTGGGTTTGCTTGCTGATCTTGCTACCTACTAAGTACACCATGTAGACCAGTTGCTTTAACACTTGTAAGCCTCTGATTGTTTTTTTTCTCTATATGGGTTTCAAGCAAAGGTCAACCTCTAATTTGCAGGCCCCTTTCTCCCGGTTTCACGATGGGTGGAAATTGCACTGCCTTAGCAGAACCGCCCTCGCCTCTCTTGTCTGGATACCTCAGATGTGTGGCATCTTGGGGTGTCATTCCATGCTACAAGGTGAATATGCCCACCATTCTCCTTTCTATTACGCCTCCAGTTGCTCGCTGCCATTGAATGGATTCCATCTCCCGACGCCCCTGCGTGTTCAGAGTGCAACTATCCCACAGGGTTTTCAGCGTTGACCTGTGGGAAGCAGACCATCATGCATGTCGTCAAGACACTTCTGTGTGGATTCAGTCAACCCTTGCGCTTGCAGTCAAGGGTGTAACCCTTTATGCCACCCAGGGACTGGTATAGAGCAGATGCTATTTTGTACAATGAGAAGCTTAGTCACTTGCATACCTTGTAGTATTGTTTCTATGAAACCTTGAAGGGGTTGTGTAAACCTTTCATAACCAAAATGAGCCAGTAACATACCATTGTCAAGACTGAAGGGGTCTTGGACGTTATCCACCTCAATGCCATCTGTTAATCTAGGAAACAACAGACTTGTAAAGCGACACTTAGAATTATAGCAAGACTGACCTACAGCTCAGGAATCCTGACTGCATCTAGGGCTCTTGCCCTACAACCGTGACCGACTTCCTCCCCATTCGTCATTCAAACGGGTGCCTCGCCGCAAACTCATCAAGCCAAGTGAAGGCAACGGATATGTACCTAACAGAAAGATCACTTCTTCCACTCAATTGAGCCAAATTATTGAAGTTTAACTTTTCATGCAAAACTAGAGTAAATAATACATTTTCCTATATAAATATTAACACTGAATTCATCATGTTCTCTCAAGGGGAAAGTTGCATAATTGCATGCAAAACTTGTCTTCGCCTGGTGACATTTGTAGCATTAAAATCATCAGTAGAGCAGATGAAAGTAATTTACTCCAACTTCTAAGAAATAAATGTTTTATATTTGAATGAGGCTAAGTGTAGCTGACAGTATTGAAACCCCCTCCTACTACATAGAGGCCTTCAGGTAACTGACATCCCTCCAGAGAAGAGGTGGGAGCTTACAAGGCCACGCCACAGGGTCCCTCCTTACCGGGCATCGCTCCACTGATGGTTCCCCCATAGTTAGTGTGAGCAATTACCTCCTCTCACCTCTGCTTCTGTCTCCTCTGACGTATTTACATATGAGGTGCTTTCTCCACTTGCTTGGACTTCTTGCATTTGCTCTGCTTTTCACAGTCATAGCTCAAGATATTCGACCTCCCGTGAATCACTCTGGTAAATGTGGTCACCACACTGCTTCTCCAGTTGCCAGCCACAGACTCCAAAGGTGATGCTTCCTCTCGCTCATCACTCACACTCATTCAACTTTGTGACATCTGGAATACTAGACGACAACCGTGTAAGAATCCACTGACTCACAGCGTAAGAAACTAAAGGCAAAACACCGAATCATTCACTGTCAGTTCCTGCTCTTGGTGCCGGGCTGTGCATCAGAGCAGAACCGTGCTGCAGGAGGTTTTCAAGACGGGGACCCTTTGGACCTAGACCCCCAGGCCTCCTTGCCCAGCACTGATAGGGAGTTCCAAATTGCATATTTTTTAGGTAGTAATTGAATGTAAATGATTTGTACTGCACGCATCTCATTTGAAGCTTAAAATAAGCCTACAAAATATCCCTACCTTCAGATGAAGAAAAGACAGTTAAAGAAGCGAAATTGGCTTCTTATCCAGGGGGTAATAAGTAGGTTGACTCACATCTGCATTCTTATTTTTTTTAAATCGTTTTATTAGGGGCTCATACAACTCTTAATCACAATCCATACATACATCAATTGTGTAAAGCACATTTGTACATTCATTGCCCTCATCATTCTCAAAACATTTCCTCTCCACTTAAGCCCCCGCCCCCCTGGCATTACGTCCTCATTTTTCACATCTGCATTCTTATTATTCCATATGAAAACCCATCAACTCACACAGGAAGGGGTGGCTCTTCCACACGCTGTCAGAATACAACCTGCATATGAGCGAGCTTTGAAAAGCTTATGGAAAGACGGAACTGAGAGACATTGGAAGTTTTCTACCAACTTTTGGAAGCCCCCTCATATTCACAGGCTCCTACAGTAGGAAACTCAGTACATACAGCTCAACCCTGCTTTGCGGTTTGTGGGGAGGGAAGGAGGCATGCAGAAAGGAAGTAGCCTGCTCGTCTTCAGTCCATCCACAAGAAGTGAAGCCTCATGTCATTTGCGAAGGCCCTGAGGGTAGTCACTGTGCATTATGTTCCTGGGAGTGAAAGAGCTTCAGTTACGGAGCATATTGGCCACAGTTGCAAGTAGGGGTTTGGTGGGGTGGGTTGAGGAAGCAAGTAGGAGCATGAAAAACAGAAGTTGAGACATTTGGTCGCGAGCTAGTTTGCCGGTGACAGGAGGCTCAGCATTTACTCTTTTGAGATACCGTGTTTTTACCTACAAGGATTCTAATATGTAAACACCACCTTTAAATTGATAGCAATCCGTTAAACTGCACAACCTTGTGGAGGATCACAACAAAGTCCAGGTGACAATCAGAGTGAAAGATAAAGGTAAGTGACCTCTTCTACCTCCTCTCACACCCTAATATTTGAAACTGGAATCCGTTCCACTTACCCTTGATTATTAGCCAAGAAAAAGCCATTCCTGATTGAACTCAGGACAGAGAGAGTCTAAGGTGAGGCAAGCCAGACACTTCATGGGCAAAATCTAGGGAGACAGGTCTATATAAATGCTAGTCCTGCACTTTTAGGACACTGAGAGTGGTCATGAGGGCCATGTCCCATTGTCCTCAAGGTAGCTCACTTGCTTCACCCTCATCCCATTCCTGACTGCATCATTCCTACCCAATGTCCAAGTTGCTTCAAATTCCCTCTGTTCTTCATATTTCACATGCCTGATTATTATTGAATAAACGATGGTCCTTCTTTTCTTTATCCAATAAGCCCATGTTCTCTCTACACCACACATGTCCAGACCTTCCTGATTTGTAGTTTGCTGGCTGCACACATAGCATTTGCTCTGAGTCGGCCTGAGGTGGGGTGGCGATGAGTCTGCAGGGAGTGAGGACCACTGAAATGATGTGGCTGGTCTTCCACAATCCAAGGAGACCATGGGCACTGCAGAGGGTCAAGAACCCATTCAAAGAAGGTAAGTCACAGCCAATAGGCACCTTTAGCCACTGTGGACACAGCACTGTCCTAGGTTCAAGCAGAAGCTTGTGGCTGAGCTAATCCTTTCCGGAACCAGTTCCCGAATGCTGGTTTTCTTGGAACGTGCAGTTGAGTGGAAAGGCACTTAAGCAGATGAGAGATAGGGTAAGCCTGACCAACACATGGACAAGGCTTCTCGGTCACCTTCATTTTCAGTATAAGCAAAGAGCTCAGCTAACCTGGAAACTCTGCTGCTCCTAGGTCTACAGGAGCTGGAATCCCGTTTCTTGGTTCCTGGGGACACACTGATTCTCCCAGGGAAATTGTCATTGCCATGCGATGCTATTCTGATGGATGGAAGCTGTGTGGTGAATGAGGGCATGCTCACAGGTAAGCACTTGAGATGGAGCCAACCCATGAGACAAGTGCTAGCAATCAGGTAAGGGCCCAGTTATCTACCTTCTACCAGTTCCCACACTACGAACATTGAGAAATAGATGAGGGAGACGCGCAGCCTTCCCATTCAAACCACATAGTCAAACAGGACAAATTTAGCATGGTTGAAAGAATTCAGCCAACATAAAAATGAAACTACAAGAAACACCTAATACAACAGGAGGTGAATTGTTGGAGAGGTGGAATGATCAAGTGCTTTGGGTTCAGAAAAAGGTGAGGGCACTATATTGTTTGAGACCTAATTTCTTTAGAAACGTGTGAATGATTTGTGCACATACCCAAACAAGATCAGTCTAAAAGATCACCCACCCACTCAATCAGAAGGGCTAGCGATTTTACCCAGCTCTGCACTCTATGAACCTGAGTTTCCATGGCGAAGAAGCCGCGTTGAACCTTCGGACACAGGTAAGCTCCCTGGTTGATTTTGTGCTCCGTTGAGTATAGATTTCTAGTTGATTTCCCGGAACAGAACGCATGCTTCCACCTGTGCTTGGGGCTGCCCTCGTGCCCATCTGTATTCTGTAACAGCTGCTTGCATCTGTGCAGTTCGTAAGGCCCTACTCCCACAATATTCTCCAGGGAAACACATGCTCACACAGCACATGGTCATGAACCACAATTTGTCTCCCGGTGTGTGTGTGTGTGTGTGTGTGTGTGTGTGTGTGTGTTTACGCAGGGTTGAAATTTTCTCTTTCTGAAGAGAAGGGCCACCAAACTTGTCAACATCCCTTGTTCGTAAAGAGAGCTACTTAACTACCCTTAAATGGTCCAACACCAGCGGATTTCACCTTAAAAATGAGTCTTCTTGACTGGCTAGACCAGAGGAGGTACACTGGTACAGAT
>NW_022103914.1:9645679-9646639 GCF_000313985.2 Echinops telfairi
TTAATTGGAAATTGAGGCAAGAAAACAGAGTAAACATAAATGTTTGGTATAATTACAAAATACCCTTCTGATGTGCTGAAATCTAACTGCCTTATCATGATCACGATGAGGATTTGCATACTGATCGTATCTTTCATCCAGTATGTTGCCATAGTACCCAACCTGCAAATAAGCCCGAGGAAAGCCGTCCTTCTTCCTCACACACACAAGCTGTTTCTCAGCTCCCGCACCCCAACAGCAAAGGACTTGTATCCCTAGCGCCCAGAGCAAGGCAAGCAGGAAACAAGGGGAGGAAAGATAGGTTTGCTCCCTGGGTCTTTCCTTCCTTCCAAGCCGGGGAGGGTGTGCAGTACGGACCTGACCCTCGAGCACCCAGAGCCAGCCACAGGTGTCCAACAGGTACACCGTGCGTCCTTGCAACCACTGGCCTCGTGCAGCCTTAAATGGTAAATAGCTTCTCCCAGGCGCTCTTTATGGAATATTAACTCACCAGCAGGAATTGATAAAGGCCAATTTTAGAGAAAGAGAGACCTAAAACAGAAAGAAGTATGTTTCTTTCTCATGAATTTCTTCTAAAAACGCTTAGTAACAGCATGCTCTAAATATATTACTACCCAGCCGACATCGATACTGCCCCTCAGGTACATCCTTGCGGGAAGAATCCTGGTGGAACAATCAGAAGGCGAGGAGTATATTCCTGAAACTGTAAATGTCTACCTAGTGTCTTTGTCCACAAATGTGACCCAGTGTGTGTTTTCTCTGCCTGCAAAATAGTCCTCTGTATAGATAGCAATTTATAGATTACAAATGACTCTATCATGTCACTTTATCGTGAAATTAGATAAATAAATAATGGATGAATGATAGGAGAAATAGATAAGTAGATATAAACAAGCAAGCAAATAAATAAAGCTAAGTGTAGAGGAAGAAAGGCCGGGCTTTCTACTCCCATAAAGAGTT
>NW_022103914.1:9655461-9657070 GCF_000313985.2 Echinops telfairi
TCTTAGGGCAGAGGAAAACTTGAATCTCTGAGCTTGGCTGAAACATTGTTTTGTTTCAGCCTGGGCACTTCAAGACTAGACAGCATGGCTCTTATCAGTGTCTTGCATGAAGGAGTTACCCTAGTTCAAGTTAAAAGTGGATCCTAAATGGTTACATCATACAAGCTGTGAGGTTTTAAACGTGTGACAAGGGACCGAAGGCATTGTTCCACTCGTTGCAAGGAAACCCTTTAAGCTTCCGTGTTCCACAAGCACTTAAAACCCAGGAACCGTCAGGGGGTTGTCCTTGGCCAGGCCAATCTCTGCAAGGAACTGGCCGCTGGTCACGCTGTAGCTGAGTCACTTCAAGACAGGTGTGCATAAGACAAACAATCTCATTGAATCAAGGACCTAGCCTCCAACCTCCTGCTCTGCTGTAAAGACGACTAGAAAGAAACAAGTTAATATTGTCCCAAGAAATTATGCCATCTAGCAAGTTTAAGCACTTGTCTCAGGAATATAGCAGTGTTAAGCACTTGTCTCAGGAATATAGCAGCTCTTAGAAAAGCAATTAAAATACCCACAATAAAACTTATTTTTTAAAAAACTTCTTATTGCTTGAACCATAAACAAATGCCTCTAAGATCTCTCATCTCACCTCTGTGGGCTAGACATGAGGACTGGGTAAATTGTGCTTTGTATAATCTCTTGAAACTGGCAAGCCCCAGTGCTAAATAATTACCTGCAGTCCATACCGTAAGTTAAGTTCTGCGGCACCAACCACCGGTCTTCCTCAGGAGAAAGTGTGCCCGTGACAAAGACGCCGTTGCCCCAGTCGGAGCACACCATGCCCTGGAAATCGCACAGCCTGGAGGACTACCGGAGACACGTGCTTTTCTGCGGAACGGAAGTCATCCAGATCAAGCCCTCTGGGCAGGGTCCTGTCCGAGCCATTGTTTTGAAAACAGGTTCGTAAGATACCTCTTTTGTAAACGTGGTCCAAGACTAGCGAAGGAGGGCATTGGATTAGGACAACTTTGATTAGGAGCACGGATTTTGCCCTGCTGGTAGTAGCAGTCACCATCTGTCCCAGTCGGTGGCCGTCATTCCCCCGGAATCCAAACCCAAACGCCCCCCTCACTGCCGCCAAGTCAATTCTGACGTGTGGCAGTCTGTTGTTAACGTTTGGGTGTGCAGGGGTATATGCCTAGATTTGCCCAAAAGCAAACTCGTGATGTGGATTTTCCTTGTGTCCATAGGGCTCTTCCTCTATGCCCCTGCTCAGTGACCTCCAAGAACGAAAGTTCAGTCACTCCCATGGTGAAAACCAGTCCCTTTCAACAGCCCCTTCCTGGCGCATGTCTCCACCTGGGTGCCCTTCGAACACGTCAAAGGCAACCCATATTTTTTTTTTCTGTTTTTCTTTTTTTCAAATCATTTTATTAGGGGCTCATACAACTCTTTTCACCATCCGTACATACATCATTTGTGTCCAGCACATTCGTACATACGTTGCCATCATCATTCTCAAAACACCTGCTTTCTACTTGAGCCCTTGGAATCAGCTCCTTATTTTTCCCCTCCCTCCCCACTCCCCCCTCCCCTTGAACCCTTGATAATTCATAAATTA
>NW_022103914.1:9658130-9660553 GCF_000313985.2 Echinops telfairi
GCTACAGAAAGCCATTCTGATAAACTCCTAGACCTCACTGAAGATGGTGGTCTGGTACAGGAGACGTGTAGGTCACTAAAACATGGAGCAAGGGTAGATGCCCTCTGACCTAGTTCATCGGGAGCCCAAAGAGGGAAGGGATGACGTGATGGGAGTAAACTTCTGGGGGAAATTTACTCGAAAGCTATCATTTTGAGCCAAGCCTGAGAATACAGGAGGATTTGTGATCAGGGAGCAGGAAGGACATGCTAACCTGTACCTACAACACACAGAGCTACAAGTGCATAGGTGGTGTATTTTGAACTAGAAAGCAATGGAGAAAAGTCTACTGAGGTAGAAGTAGATCTGGGTGAAGAAGACCTTGAACATCACATCTGGAAAATGGAAATTTATTCTAAAGTATGATGGCTCTAGAAGGCTTTTTGATCACAAGGATAACACAACTGAAGATCTTTGCCTGTATGTTTTTAAGAAATGACTTGCCCTTATGTTTTATTTCCCTTTAAATTTTTTTATTATTTTCAACAACTGTCTGTGCTTTAAACCCTTCATCTCTCTGGTCACCTCTTTCTTCAGCTTCTATGTGCTCTTTTGCACACCACCACTGTTGAATAGGGAAGAGCACTGTGTGAGCAAGAGAATGGCACACAGATGCCATCTGTTGCTCCTTCCTTGTCACATAAGAATAATAACGCAAATCCACTCTTAGGTCACTGCATTGTTGCTTTCAATCCACATCCAAATCACCCTCTTAACCAATCCTTAAATTAAATCAAAGCATGTTTTGTCTTCAGAGAAGCTGTAATAGAGACCCTTATACCCTCTGTGATTATTTCTCATACAGGTTACAATACAGCCAAAGGTGACTTGGTGAGATCCATCCTGTACCCCCGACCTCTGAACTTCAAATTATACAGTGATGCCTTTAAGTTCATTGTGTTCCTGGCCTGTCTTGGTGTGGCTGGCTTCTTCTATGCCCTTGGCGTATACCTGCACTATGGAGTAAGTACGTTTCAATAACACAGCTCTTTTTAAGAATGACCTCACTCATCAGGCTTAGATAAGGATGCCTCTTAGTCCTTTCATTCTGTCTGACAGAGCTTTGCCAGATGGTGGTAATGTTCCGTATTTGCGCTGTCCAATATGGTAGACATTAGCCACAGGGAGCTCATAGACCCTAATAAACAGGGTAGAATCACCCCTTTGGGTTTCTGAGATTTTAAATCCATATGGAAGTAAACAGTCTCATCTTTCTTCCAGGAAGTGGCTGATGGGTTCCAACCCAAGACCTTGTGGTTAGAAACTCCCTGCGTAGCCCACTACGGGACTAACTCTTCAGGATCAAAATTCCTCTGTGAGTGAGGATGAGAAAAGCAGATCGATGGAATTTGTGATAAACTGAGATTGGGCAAGCAATGTCCCTACTAGCCATTGGTACTAAACTTGAATCTGTGTTCCCAATATTCCAAAAAAGGCTCTCTGGTTAAAATGACAGTTTACTTATAGGGAAAAAAACATCGGCAAGGCTATAGAGGTAGAGCCGTTTACATTGAGAGCATGTGGAAAATAAAACAAGCAGCCCTGTGGTCCTTGGGGGTGGGGAGTGGGGGGTTTGCCCTGGTTAGTTGTGTGGTGTGTGCTAGAACCTCCTGGCCAGAACTTCCTGGAACGTTGAATCCACAAGGACCGGCATGCTGTCCAAGGGCTTGAGCTCTGGAGCCAAGGGGAGAACAGTTCCAATTCACACCAGGTGCTCACTTCGTGCGAGCCTTAATCTAAGAACAAGTTATTCTTATAACACTGCCCTGCTCTGTGTCTGCCTCTAAGAAATGCTCACTGAAGATCTGGGTGCTATCGCAAAGTGTGGTGAAGGAAGCAGTTGGTGCCCACCTATCAGAAAGCATAACATCTGTGGTTTTAAAGGGCTGTCTTAAAAACAAACAGCCATCTAAGTGAGGAATTAGTTAAGTCCACATGGAAGAAGCACACCAGCCTTTGTGATCAATAATTGGAGATAGTAAAAATAATTGGAAATAGTAAAAACCCAGAGGAGGGAAAGGTATTAGAGCCTAAATTCTGAACACCCATTTTTCAGAAGGCTATGGACAACAGTGAAAGGTCCCTGTGTGGACTAAGCCTCAGGTCAATCCCCTCAGACTATAGCTCAGGGGTGTTATCAGACCTCCTTCATCAGCTAGAAGGCCTCCATCAGAGGGTGGCTGCAGGCAGTTGCAGGTAAGTCAAACTATGACACCTTGCTATGTCATTTGATCTCCTTCTTGATATTTTTTAAATATTTTCTTCTTTGTTTTTGATGGATGTTTCTTTCTGTTTCATTCTGCCATTGTTTTGGGGCTCTTTGCTTGTTGTTCGTATGTTTTCAACAACAACGAGTACAAAGAAAAACTATCCTGCAATTGGTT
>NW_022103914.1:9661176-9663108 GCF_000313985.2 Echinops telfairi
CATCGAGTCTCTTCCGACTCAGCCATCTACAGCGCAGCGTGGGGCTGCCCTGTGAGTTTCTGAGACAGTCACTCTGCATGGGAGTAGAAAGCTTTGTGTTTCTCCTGCGGAGCAGCTGGTGGGCTTGAACTGCTGACCTTGCAGTTAGCAGGCCATATCCCACCCATGAAGCCACATGGGCTTGTGAGTGGTGGATGTATGTTGCTACGATGCTGACCAGGTTTCACTGGAACTTCTAGGTAAGATAGACTGGTTGGGGTGGGCCGGGTGGGGGGAGGCCTGGTAATCCTCTTCTGAAAATCAGCCAATGAAATTCTTATCCTTACCCAGTTTCCTTAGCCCTCAGGGCTAAATATTGGTCTGCGTGTCTGAACGAGGAGAAGTGACAATGAAGTGAACTAGGAGGACTCTTCCATGACATATGTTTATTTCAAACATCTGGGAAGAAAAGAAAGAAAGAAAATCTGACAGTCCACTGTGGTGGAAGAGTCAGTAGATCAAGGCAATGGGACAGGACTGAGAAATATCTTGCTCCATTATGCATGAGCCGTCAGGAGTCAGGACCCACATGATTGGCAGCTAATAGCAACAATAACTTAGTTAATGATATGTGCTGAGATCTTGGCAGAATATTGTATATACATATAGATTCAGATGGAAGTTTGTGTACTGAGCTAGACTCTGGGGTTGCAAAGACGAGGGAGATCCATACTGCTGGTCTGAAGTTTGTAGGCTAATGGGGGATAGAGATTTACAAACTACCAGTCACTATTAGCAGGCCCATTTGCCAATCACTGTTGAACTAATGTGAGACCTTCTCATCAAAGGCCAGTCTTGGTGTCCCAGGAGTTCAGAGGTTGTGTGGAAGTGAATGCGCAGTGGAGGGATAGAGGAAATGTTAAGAAGACAGTCAGGCAGGGTCAGGTCAGTGTGGCGCTGAGATCAGAGCTCTCCTCTCTTCTGCAGTGGGAAAGAGCGTACTCTCGCAGTAGGCATGGCTGAGGAAGCTTTCCGCCCCACCAAGAGAGCAGACTCACAATGAGTATTCTGAGCTGAGGCCTCCAGGAGGACCATGTCGTTACAGGAGGAAGACTTCAGGTAGGATGGTCACCTGATTTGCTGGGCTAACCTCTGCATCCCTCTCCTTGCCAGGTCCCTTCCAGAGACACGGTGACCATGGCCTTGCTGCTTCTCACCGTGACTGTCCCACCTGTGCTGCCAGCTGCTCTCACCACTGGCATTGTGTATGCACAGAAGAGGCTGAAGGGGAAGAAGATCTTTTGCATCTCTCCACAGAGAATCAACATGTGCGGGCAACTAAACCTCGTGTGCTTTGACAAAGTATGGCCTGAACTTTCCACCCGGGAGCTTAGGTTTGCAGGGCAGCAGAGTGGGGAGGGACCTTGGGGCATGTGAAAGGTCTGGTCATTTGACAGACGGGGCACTGACACCAGCTAGGGCCCACAGTGAGCCCGCAGAGAACACACTCCCAAGTTCCCTTCCTAGTTCCCTTCCTGAGTCCCATAGCCAGGGGCTGACCCTCGCATCATGAGGGTCCTCGCTCTAAAATTTAATATGTTGGTGCTTCAAATTCATTTCTTATTACCACAACTTCTATGACTGGCTGGCTTTTCTTATTTAGTTTACCAAAGGGAAAAAAAAGGAGGCATATTTTGGTTCCTAAAGTGCTTTGTCCAGAGCTCACTGAACACCTTCTTTGTCCAGCTCGGCTGCCTCTTTAAGGAAAGGAGAGTCTGTGTGTGCGGGACCCTTCCTGGTGGATCTCAGGCCCTCCTGGTAGGATCCTACCTTCACCTTGGGCTGGTCGGTTTGGCTCTTTGAGGCCAGTGAGCCTGGCTTGGTCCCTCAATGCCCTCGGTTATTTGAATAACTGGCCAAAACAGCTCTTCGTATCATATTTGGAGCTAACCT
>NW_022103914.1:9664019-9699049 GCF_000313985.2 Echinops telfairi
GTGGAGGCCCACTGGACCCAACTCTTAATGGCCTAACAGCATGGGTGACTTCCACGAACCCTCATTTCTCAGAATTGGCCAAATGGGAACTCTAATCCTGGATTTGATGCTCACTTTCTGTGACACATTTTAACATCAGAAGAGTGAACCAGAATGATTTCTTCAGCTTCTTTCCAACTATTACATGATCCAGTTCCATCAACATGATGTTGGAATAAAGCTCTCCACAACTCATTGAATTTCTTTTAGGTTTTTGGGGTCCAATTCAGATGGCTTCTGAATGCATTTTTCCCTGTATATTTTTTCTAGTTTATATATTTTTTGCTATCAAGCTCTATAAAATAAGGCCTCTTCTTTCCTATGCAATTCAACCCAAGCCTGCACTTGTATTTTGTTACATTTTCTCTTCCTATCTTATTCCCCTCAGAACCTCAGGCATAATTCTGTTTTTTTCCTATTTATGATTAGGCTAGTAGTCTGAGAGTCATTTTCACGTAGGGAAAGAACATCGTTCCACTCCTGTTTTGCTTTGGTATCCTCTCTGTTTTTATGTTAAAAAATATTGATATTTAAAAATAATCTGATTATCAAGAAAACATTTCTGTGTGCGCTAAATTGGTAACTCTTTGAAATTGAACAACTCAATGGGGATTTGGAGTTGAAACCCAGAGGATGGAGGCCTCATGAAATGAATGCAGGAGGGAAATGAACCCGATCCTCTTGCATTGTTGTTCATAAGCATGTCAGCCCTCTGTGAAGTCTGAACGAATTGATGAAACAATGATTCCTGAATTCTCAGATCCAGAGAGCCCCTAGCGTAGGCTCTGTTTCCCACATGCCTTGCAGAACTCACTAAATACTTCCAGTCCGGAGGGAGACTCCGGAAGACGATTGCCATCAAGTTGGGCTGACTCGTGATCCCATGCGTTTCAGAGCAGAAAGAACCCCACCGGTAGCATATTCAATGGCTGGTTTTCCAGAAGTATCAGATCCCCAGGCCTTCCTCCCAAGGCCCCTCTGAGTGGCCCCTCCGATCTTCTGGTCAGTAGCTGAGCCCAGTTCACCATTGGCACCTCTCAGGGACTCTGTGCTGTGCCCTCTCACACTGCTATCTCACCGCTGGCTGGGCATGCCTCCTCCAGGTTTATTCCACTGTAAAGATCAAAAGCATTCACCAACACTACTCTAGATGCTTCCTGCTAATGCAAAGTGCTAGAAACTGCCACCCACGGAGTTGAGGCTGACTCATAGGACGGGGTAGAAGTGCCCCTGCGGGTTTCGGAGAGTGTACTCTTTCCTGGAGTAGAGAGCCTCTTCTTACTCCCGCAGAGCAGCTGGTGGCTGCCAACTGCTGATCTTTCCCTCTGCAGCCCAACGACTAAGCATGATGCCGCGACCGTGGTGGAAAATGTCACTGAATAGAATACTAGAAATTGTAGTGTCTTCTACAGAAAGGACTGAAGAAAAGCACAGACCTGAGGCATATGTGTTGAAATGGAACATTCTATAGACCATCACAGTCCCCTGGTTAGCCTTGATGGTGTTAAACAGCTGAGAGTCAAACTCAGCCTCCTCTGAGTTGATGTTAAATAGCCCTAATGTTGTTAACCTACTGCAGAAAGATACCAGGCTGTGTAATTAATGAACAACTGTGAGGCCATGAGGATGTTCAAAGTGCTGTGACCATACTCAGTTGCAGTTTGCTCTCTCTGTTCCACGAGCTGACAATACGCTCTCATAATACAGCAAATCAAATCCACCAGCCATTGTCCTCATCATCTAACAATAAAACTCATTCATGGGCATTAATGAATATTTATTATTAGCACTTAGAATCTCTCTATAGACTCTGAGCCCTCTATCAACATTTAATTATCAATCTGGACAGTCACCATGTCACCCATATTTTTAGAAAATTACTGTGAACCAGATGGCAAGCTGTGAATGAAACCGTCTTAAAAAGAAAGAAAGGATGGGGTGGGGGCCGCGGTTGGGGGAGAGAAGTCACAAGACCTGCTTTAGAAAGACAGCAGGTGCGAACTAAAATGTCACACTCGAGATGGTACTTGCTGGGTCTCCATTCACTGCACCTTCCTCGTTCAGCAACAACAATAAATATGCAGAAACCAAACCAAACCCATGCCTTGCCTGGTCCTACTCGCTTACTGAGCAGCACAGTCCTTTCCGTGGCTAATGTGTCCCCTGCTGGATCTCTTCTTGTGCACACTCTTCTCTGATTTAAAAGGGAATGCTCAGAGAAGAGGGCATTGAGCAACGGAATCCACTGTAATTTCCTGGAAGCAGGAATGTATGTTGCAATCTCAATGTCATTCAGAGCTTTAATACTTGTGCTAATCTCCAGTCTCATTTTTATTCAGACTGGTACTCTTACGGAAGATGGTTTGGACCTGTGGGGAGTAGTTCCTTCGGCCGGCAACTGGTAGGTTCCTTCAAGACAAGACAGTGTGTATTTGCTGGGCTTCCCTGTGACTTGATCCTCAAATCTGTCCTTTATGTGCTAAGAGACCAAAGTCACATAAAGTATGCATATGTGGGCTGACATTGGCTCCCAGGT
The DNA here is from genome assembly GCF_000313985.2 of Echinops telfairi. Lineage (NCBI taxonomy): Eukaryota > Metazoa > Chordata > Mammalia > Afrosoricida > Tenrecidae > Echinops > Echinops telfairi. Next base: position 9,666,595 of record NW_022103914.1, read on the forward strand.
ATTCTAACTAATTAAATGAGTCCTAAATTCAGATCAGATTAGGGAAAGTAGGTCTTCAAACTTCTAAGGAAAAGTAGAATCAAATGAGGTGGATGCTTAGCAAGGTGATTAAGTGGAACAGAGGTGTAAGGGAAGGGCTGGTTTTAATTCAAAACAGGGAAAACTTCCTGGGGAGGGGGGCTGGGCATTGCAGGCAGGTATGGAGGCAGGGGGCCCAGAAAAGAAAGAAGCTCACCGTCTAGATGCAAATGCACCCACCTTCAGGGCAACACAGTGCAGGGAAGGAATGAGCATGATGTTGCGGTCTAATACACAGTGCTGATTCTCATAATGCCATGGTGAGTCAAGTGAGCAGATCATCTGAGCAAAGTTTGGAAGGCGATCTAGCTAAAATTTGTATAGCCTGTAAATATTTTTACAGGCTCTGTCTGATATGCAAAACTGACACAGGGTCAGGGGAGGGGACAATCTGTGCTGTTCTGCCCAGGGCAGTTGGAGAAGGGCACTCTACTCCCTCCCTGGTGGAGCAGATACCTGCCTTAGGAGTCAAATAGAAGGCACTCTGGTGGTCTGGTGAAGGGCACCACACCCTTCACCAAATTCAGCAGCCACAGAGTGGGGGGCGGGGGGGTGGGAAATGTGAGTTTTTTGCTCCCGTTAAAGGTTTGCCGCCCCACAGTCGGTGCTACCACTCAGTGGCCGTGAGACTGTCCTTTGGCTCCAAACAGTAACTGAGAGGCTGCTGTGTGTCAGTCTGGACATGGTGAGAGGGCCAGCGCAGCCCTGGCAGTGTCTGCACAGAGAAGAGACTGGGCAGGCCACTCGGCCCTCTCACTGTGTGTCTGCTCCTGTCTGCCCAGAGGCCCTGCGGTCAGCAGCGATAGGGACTTGGTTGGCCAGAACAGAGCAAGAGGAAAACGATGGCTGCAGTTTCCACCCTCCCCTTTCCACTGGCCCTGTTGCTGTCGGACCAATGGAGTCCAGTTCTCCCCCTCGTGGCCCCGTGCAGTTAGTAGAACTGCCTGACTTGGCAGCTACCTCACCGGGTCTGTGTCCCATGGAGCAGCGGGGTAGGTTCTAACCACCAGCTTTCTGGCTGGCAGCTAAGTACCTGCCCATCCTGTCACCGGGCTCCTTGCACTCTGAAACTTAATTTTTTAAATGCATTTTGCAGAGATTGCAGCTTTGAAGTTTCTTTGAGTCTAGAAAGAACCAGGCACCCTTCCTATTGTGCTGTAAGGTGGGAGGAGAGGAAGGTAAATCCACCTAGTCTGAGTCTGTACTGTCAAAGAGGGAAACAGCTCTGACAGGCAGCATGTCTGCACCAGGAAGTGCAGCAGGTGAGAATGAACCCCAGAGGGCTGTCTTGGAGGCTGTGGCTGCCTTTACTTGACCTGACAGACCTGACCAGATGAGCTAGGCTGGGGCTTTCCCATCCCTTCCACCTCATTAGCCTAGAGACAGACTGCTTTCGCAGGGTATGTGCCTTTTTAGAGCCCAGCTCTTTCAGCTTTGCAGATAGCAGCTGGGAGCTGGCTGCTCACCATGTGGCCATTATATGGGCTGCCTGCAAATAACCCGATGAAATGCTTTGTGATCCCATCCAAGACCTTTGCTGTTGTATTATTGATTTGTTAGTGGCAATCTTTGTTAGGAATGAAATCTGCCTATCAATTCAATCGCAGGTTTTGTAAGGATCATTCTCCAGGTAGCATATTCTAGTTAGAAAATGAGGTAGCAAAGGCTCCAGGAAAGGGGTGTTCCTGGACACATATCGAAATAGCAAGTGGTTTAATTTGAAGCTAGATGCCTGAGCATAAAGGTCCTTGATGGGAGTCAAAGCTATAAAGGTTAAGTTAGAAGTGGGGTGGGAAGCCATAGAAGGGCGAATATAGTGGTTTCATGACTAAAACTCTACCTCACTAAGATTTGAAGGGCAAAAACATTCAGAATGAGTGTATTGATGACCTTAAATGATTAATTATCTTCTCTCTCAGTTTCCAAGAAGTCCACAGCTTTGCCTCAGGCTCACCTTTGCCCTGGGGCCCCCTGTGCGCCGCCATGGCCAGCTGTCACTCTCTGATCCTTCTGGATGGGACCGTCCAGGGAGACCCGCTGGACCTCAAAATGTTTGAAGGCACCAATTGGGTAAGGTGACCATTTCTTGCTGTCTTTCGATGGGAAACACTTGGGGTGCGGGGTGGGGGGTGGGGGAGGAGTCCTTAAATCCTTACTGGGAGCACTAGCATCTTTCCAACCCAGGTGAAAATCCAGAGAGCTGAGAAGACTGCTTGACTGAGGAGGTCTGGTCGGCCAGAATCTCCCCACCTCTGTTAATGAGTACAACGTAAAATGGGGTTCATCACAGCTAATAAATTTGGGAACTGCTATTTAAACAATGTCAAATCAATTTCTCAACTGTAGGATGTCTTTACTATGCTGTGGTGCACTGTGAATAATTCAGAGAGAAGTACTGTATGCTGCCCTTAACCAACCTACCCACACAATCTTATGGACAGACAGCATTGTTGTCTACATTACAGTGTAAATCACTGTAATGTCCACACCCAGTCAATGCTTGTGATTATAAGGCTTATTGTGGAAGTTAAGAGGTTATAATGTAGGTAAGAAATGTTCAGTTGTTCAGTCAGGGCATGCTACAAAGTTCTTTCAGGGCTGCTAATAAATGCCTGAGCGAATTCAGCTCAAACTCTGTGGGTCAGCAAATACAAGTCTTCAAATTAAGTAACCCCCAACCTAAAGTCCCCCAGCTCCACCTCTGTGGATCAGTCAATAGCTGTGTGGCTTGTTCTCAAGGTTTCGAGTGATTGAATTGTATGATATGTGAACCATATGTCAAAGGGTAGGTCTAGAGCAGCAAGGTCCAGTGGAACTTCCTGGGTGACGGGGATGGTGCCTCTGGGCTGGCCGAGAAGGCGGGTACTCGTTACGAGTGACGATTGAACGCTGACATGTGGCTATGGGACTGAGAAGTGAAGTTTAAATGTTAATTAAATTTGAATCTAAATAGCTACAAGCTACTTATGGTTATTGTGTGGGAAAGCATGAGTCGAGACACCAAAGGAGGAACTGCAGATCTGACTGGTGCAACGTGCTGCGCTGAGAGGGAATGATAATAGAAGGGTAGAAACCTACCCTGGTGATGTCGCGACATGTAAGGAAGATTTCTGAACTGCACCATTCTCTAGCTGAGTGACTCCAAATCCAGTACCACGATGCTGAGTATGTTATCTCCTCAGGGCCTTTGGGGGAATAATGCTTCAAACAAGAAGTTGGGGTGACCCCTGAGACCATGTGCTATAAGCATTAAGAAGTGCCAAACAATTGAAGGGACTCAATCAATCAATCAATCAATCAATCAATCAGTCAAAGAGCCCTGCTGATCCAATGGATAAGCACTTGGCCGTGAACCAAAGGCCAGCAGTTTGAACCACAAGTAAAGACTTGTCTGTTTCAATAAAAAGTTCTCACTGCTGTGGAGTTGACTCTGACTTATAGCCACCCTATCTAGACTGTGATCTCTAGGGGAGCCGTCAGCATCGTCTTTCTCCTGTGGAGCAGCTGGTGGGTTTGAACTGTTGGTCTTGCAATTGGTAGCCCAACTAGGAAATACATCCTATGGGATAGTGCTACTCTATAAGTTCAAGTGGATTTGACTACACACAGCAATAACACCCTCTTCAAAGTTTCTAAAGCTACACGGAATACAGTAGAGTCTTTAAAACAGATGCAAAAGAATGGAAAGATATGATTGCAAGCACTTTGAAATGAACCTAAAATAAAATAAATATAAAATAAATAAAATAAAACTATGTTAGAGAATTTTGGTTTAGTGATGTGTTGGGTTGCCACCCATAAGACCAGCAGTTCAAAGCTACCAGCTGCTCTGGAGAGAAAGATAAGGTTTTCTACTCCTGGAAAGAGTCATGGTCGCAGAATCCCACAGGGGCAGTTCCACTTTGTCCCATAAGGTTGCTAGGAATCAGAATTGAATTTGTGACAGTGAATTTGGTTTGGTTTCTGGGAGAAGCCAAAACAATAAAAAGGGGAAATCTGATGATCCAGGGAATTTCTGATATCAGTGAGCTAAAATTGAGTAATTTCCCCAGAGGGAAAAACTCTGATAGAAAGATAAGACTGTAAACCGTTCCCTGGACCTTAATGGAGAAGGACTGGTATGCTGACATACAACGATGAGTCGCATTGAGTCATGGTAACTACATGTCACTTTGATCTGGACCTCGTGGTGTTAGAGAAACGCCACCACAGAAGAATACGACTGACATACAAGTTGGAACCTTGTCTGGGAACATCCATTTTGAGTGTTTGTGGTGAGGAACGACCTGGAAAGACAATTGTGTCTTGCCAAACAAAGCATCCAAATGCAAGATTATTCCGTGTTTAAGACATTCAAGACGCACACTAAAGCTGGGTTAGGAGCAGTCTCGAGTTGAATATATTTTGGTAATTAGAAGGCTTCTAGGAAACATATCAGGATAGGGGAATATCCTAGACACTAAGAATTTTAGTATTAGAAATGTTATCAAAATGTTTTTTTAAAAGACATTGAGATTTGGAGACATGATATGACATTCTAAAATTAAATGATTACATAATAGATCAGAGATTAGATGCTATCTCCTATTTCTGTACATCCAAAACATCTGCCTCACAGTTTATATTAACATAGACTCCATCTTTCAATATGGATTATACCTCAGCATAGCAACACTTTATTTCCTTGCAACTGGGCCCATAAGCAACATCCTAATGCACATCGTGGTAAATGAAGAAAACATTGAAGTTGCCAACAGACTTGTGTTGCTTGGATCCACCATTGAAACCCATGGCAGCAGCAGTAAAGAAATCAAAGGTTATAGTGCGTTGGCAAATCTACTGCAAAAGAGCTCTTTGAAGTTTTAAAACTGGAAGAGGTTCTTTTGAGAGCTCAGGAGTGCCTGAACAAAGCCATTGTTTTAGCAGTAGTCTGATAGGCCTGGTGTTCGCAAGGAACCCTGACTCTAACAAAGGTGACCAGAACAACACACAACTCTGTCTTGAAAGCAGCACATGGCTCCTTAGAAGGCAGGATAGAGTGACATCAGGTTATGTAATTAGGACGTGCTCTATGGGTGGACCCCTGTTTGGAGAAGGACGCCGTGCCTGGTAAAGTGAGGGTCAGCTACGAAAGAGGCTGTAACAAGGACTGGAGCCACGATGGCGTGGACGGTGCAGAGCTAGGCGACATTTCCTTCGATTGGTTGTAGGGTCACTGTAGGTTGAAACCAACTCGATGGCTCCTAAAAATAGCAATAGCTATTGGTGTATCCAATACCTTACCCTTTTAAAAAAATTATTATTAATACTGGCTCGTCAGAAGGCATCATTACTCCTGTGGGGACATCCAAAGTATTTTCTTACCTATGACAGATAAACTGCTAATTCTTTATGTAACCTGGCAAAGGAGCCCAAGGCGTATCTCAGACAGCTTCCTAGCTCAGGTGAGAGTAAAAGTGCCCATTCTATTGAAGAGGCAATCTCCTTTCAACCCTCCTCCAATAAGTAGACCGAACACTTAAGAAGAGCCTTTGACCTGTTGCCAGCACTTTGCCATCAGTTACTCCTTATTGTGTTTACAATATTCCTGGCTTTTTGAAACTCGATACAAAGCTCCTTAATGGAAGCCAGCACAACAGAAATTGGACAACGGGGTTAAGACAATTCATCTAAAAGAGAAAATAAATGGGAAGAACTTTGAAAAGATTAAAGTGCTATGCAAGTCAGAGATGTTTCTTTATTTCGTTTCTCCCAGGGAGCTTATGAATGTTTTCCTTTTAAAACAGAACATGGAAGATGGCAGTGCAGACAACCGCACAGTGGGGATGCCGGATTCAGGCGTAGTAATAAAGCCAGGGCCAAGAGCCAGCCAGGTACGGTTTGTTTCTGTAACTCCTGTCGTGTGTTGCCCTTAAAACTTGTGAGACTTTCCTGATATTCATATAGTTGCGTTCTTATATTCCTGTCCCCGGCAGGAAGCCTGGTGGTGCTGTGGGTTAAACATTGAACGTTAACCCTTTGTAGCAGCTCTTCTCTGTAATATACGGGGTCACCATGAGTTGAATTGATTCAATCGCAAGTAACAACAGAAATTGTTCCTATTGTCATAGGGTTTTGTGGGGTTTTTTACCCATTCTCCCAGCCCTTTATTCATCCATTAATTCATTTGACACCCACTCAATGAGTATCGATATGTGTTAAAGAACCACGCTGTTTTAGAAGGTGGGGAGATTTAAAAATGACATATGTTAGACTTGGGACTGAAGGTGCATTTAATCTTGTAGAAAATCAAGATTTTAATCTTGATTTAATCTTGTGCAAATAAGTGCAACGCACCATGCTAAGTGCCATAATAAGGAGTGGAGATAGCCATCAGAGTCCCAAGGAGGGGGTGAAGACTGTTTTGGGGACCATGTGACAAAAGCTCTCCAGTCAGCCAGGTGGAAGGCCTGGCAGCCCAAGCAGCTTGGTGAAGAAGTCACCGTAGAGTCAGTAAAAGAGGAATTGCCATTTCATCCTGCCTGGGGTCCCTCGGGATGATATCTATTCACAGAGTAGCTCATATTTGTTGGGGGTGCACTTGCTACGTCTCCCTGAAAAGCCTCTAAAGGTGCCCCTGTGTCGGCTGCTCGCAGAGTCCCGTGGAGTCACTCCGCATCCTGCTCCAGTTTCCGTTTTCCTCGAGCCTGCAGAGGATGTCTGTGGTCGCCCGGCTGGCTGGGGAAGACGGCTTCCATGCCTACATGAAGGGTGCCCCGGAGATGGTGGCCACCTTCTGCAGATCTGAAACAGGTACTGACAGTTTGCTCGGCTAGGACATGAAACCCTTACAACGCCCAGAACTATTTTTCTAGAGCAGTTTTAGGTTTATAAAAAGATTACACCAAAAGTACCAGAAATGCCCCTATATCCCCTCCTGCCCCTTTCGCCCACCACAGACACACACACACACACACACACACACAGTTCCTTCTGCCATGAACAGCTTGTATGGTATATTTGTTACAGTTGCTGAACCATGTCAGTATATGATCATTAAATAAAGCTCATAAGATACATTATGATTGATGAAAGGCTGTCGTTCATAGTAGGCTTACTCTCTGTGTGGTCTATGAGTTTTGACCAATGTATAATGACATGTACTTACAATAGACCATGTGTCCACTGCTACAGCTTCATGCAGAAGAGTCCTGCTTCCCGAAACATCTCTTGTGCTCCACCTACTCATTTCTCTTTGCCTTTTTCAGAATCCCTGAAAGCCACTAATACATATAATTATATATATTAACATATATGATCCCTGTAAACCACCGGCATATACATGTATGTGTGTGTATGTATACATACATAGCTTTTTTAAGATGACTTTGAGTTTAGGGATTAGATATTACCTGGGGGTGATCATTTTGTGGGTGTCATCTAGTCTCATTGGCTCCAGAAAGTGAATCCCATGAGATTTTGAGATTCTGGTTTAAAAAAGTTCCCCTTTTGATCAGGAGTCTGCTCTAGAACCTTTGGTCAAAATGTTTAGTTTGTTAGCCAGACCCATCTAGCTCTTATGGCTTCATAACAGATGTTGTTATGTGGGCAGCCCAGTTAGGGGGCAAAGCATTTAAAAGGTTGAACACAGAAAGAAAACAAACCCAAATCAATGAATGTGGGATGATCATTTTATGGGTGGATAGAAAGAGGATCGGCTGATCCAGCAAGGCGGAGGGATCCTTTCATGGCTGGGAGTCTATATGGAGACATGGCCCAGCCAAAGACCCATGACCCATGGGGAGCTGGGGAAGGAGATGGGAAGCGAGCATCAGGAGTGGACTCGGGGGGTGGGGGGGGGGACTCACGGGGGTCAGACTACCAGGAGCCGAGAGTGTGCAGCGCTCAGACCGAACCAAGGAAGCACTAGATTACTGTAAAGAGGGGTGCTTCTTCACCCTCACGGGGCTGGCTCCACAGACAGGGGTTCAGACAGATTGAAGGGATGAGAATATAGAACCGATCAATCTTCTAGGGGAAAAATATGATTAGAGTAACTGAGACGTTATGAAAGCAAGGTAATTGAAAATTTTCACAGTAATTTCATTTCACTGGGCCAGATTTTGAGCTGATTTGTATTGTTTCTTAGTCTTAGAAATGTATGCACTCTTTAAGCAACAGCCTAGATTTATAAGAATATTGTTGCATTCAAATGAGTTCATTTGGATAAAATCAGCCTTTTTTATCTTGATTTTCATCAATATTCTTCTTAGGATTGCTGATAGCAGTCAACGTGTGCACAGAATTTTAGAAGTGGCGAATGATTGCATCACCTTGTCCCCACTCGGTGTCTTTCTGTACCTTTGGAAGGACTGTTTGCTCTGGTTTTCCCTCGGATTCTTCTAACTCGATTCCTACCCAAACCCATGCTCGCTTGCTTGCTGCCTCGCTTCTTATACAGAGACAAATTATTATCTTCTTAACATTTTAAGTGGTTTTTATTGCTCTTGTTCTATCAGTAAGGATTTGGATTTGTCGTTTATCGCCTTCATATTCTCCGGGCAGCCCTTCCAGTGATTTCTATCATCATAACCTCTGATTCTTAGCAGTACTATCATTTTTCAGTTGCTTTATTTTCTCTCCTGAATTTAAGAAATATAGTGCTGGACTCAATTTTCAGCCAAACAAGAGGCAGAGCTACAAGAGGGATAAGAGCAGTGTTGAGGTGTACACACTTGAGAATACTCTGAGGTCAAGGTGGCAGCATTGACCAAAGGCCGGAACTCAGAGGGGTTAGGCAGGAAGGCAGGGGGAACGGAAATGGCACACACAGGCAGGCGGCAGGTTGGGCGATGTGACCTGGAGCGACTGCAATAAATGCGATGAAAGGGAATACGTGTGAATCATTGAAAGTAAAACTGACCTTCTGCTCTGTCAACCTTTGTCCAATTCACAACAAAACGTTAAAAAGGAAAAAAGAAAAGAAAGAGAGAGGTAGGAGCTTCTTGAAATTAGATGCCATCTCCAGGATTGCTTTAGAATTATAAAAAACCTAAACTGCGTGGCTCAACTACTAGCCGGAAGGTTGGCAGCTCGAATTCAACCAGATGTACCTCAGGAAGCATGCTGGCAATCGTTTTCCAAAAGGTCACAGCCAAGAAACCCGTCCGGAGCAGTTCTACCCTGTACACTTGGCGTCAGCAGGGGTCAGAATCGAACTGACGGCAACAAACAAAAGCAGCCACCACAAGCTGACTGGGGACATCCTGATCTGTTATCCCCCTGTAGTTGTGAGTGGGAAAATGAGATCCTGAGAAAGACTTCACAAGCCCAAGGTCAGAGAGCTAGTTGACAGGAGGGTAGACCCTAGAACTCAGGTGTTTTGATACCTAAACCACTGGACCTTCCATTAACCAAGCTTCCTCCTCCTTCGCCTAGAGACATAGCATAGAGCATAAAGGTTTTACAGATTTTAAATATTAATCATGACTACATTGCCAACATTTGAGTTATCTCTCACCTAAAGCAAGCAAGTAACAAATGTCTTCTTTAAAGATCCAGCTAGTAAGAATTTTAGACTTTGCTGGTCGCACAGTGTCTGTCTCAGTTACCCAACATTACCATTATAGCAGGACAGTAGCAATCAATCTGTGTGCCAATAAAACTTTACTTACAGAAATAGGCACTGGGCTGAACTAGGCATACGGGTTGTAGCTTTTCAATCCTGATCAGGAGGGTCAGCAACTTCCCTCATTCATACAGGTATGAAAACACCTGTATGAAAACAGGTGTGAAAATACTCAGGCAGTTAGTGAGCACCGTGGGGGGTGGGTATATTCGACCTTTGAGCAAATCTGTAGTTTCTCCATTAACGCTCTGTTGTGGACTGAAGGTTAAAAGACTGTGGGGGAAGGCAAGCCACCCACAACTAACTGTGGGCTCAATAGGTACAATTGTATGGTTAAATACATAGAGATAGATAGATATAGATTATAATAAAGTCATAGCAAGTAAGGAAAGATAGAAGAGAGATTGAAATAATGGAGTCAGACACATTTCATGGTAGCATGCTCACCTCAGCCCCACTTGGTGGTCCATGTGGAGATGGGAGACTGGAGGGCAGGAGAGAGGGGGAGGGGAAGGAGGTCAAGGGGAAAGGGAACAGGGAAGCAAGGACCCAGGGAGAGGTAGGAGGAGCGAGCAAGAGGAGAGAGAGAGAGAGATTTATTGCTAAGCAAGGCTTATATATTCTCTGGGGACATACAAGCTCCCTAATTACAAATGAAGACATACGTCACAGGAAAGGGTAGTGCTATAGGTAATACAGTAATAGGAGGGGGATGATCTAGGGTTACACATGCAATAGGAAGGGGAAGGATTGAGGCCACACATGTGACAGGATGGGCGGATCCTAAATTCAGAATGGCAGCCTACCTCTGGATGGCACTGAGCAGGTTTGACCTGTTCTCTGGCTCTCTATAGGAACCATTAACAGTAAGGTGTGAACTCCACCTACAGGGACCAGACTGATGGCCACAAACTATTAGGGAGAAGTAGCCCATTGTCCTTAACAGCAGAGAGTGGGACCTACCTGTGTTGGAACCAGATGGTAGTCTGGCAACTTTCTAAAGAGCTGGACAACATGCAACCATCCAGTGTGGGCTTGCATTTACCCTTTCTCTCTGTCTCTACAGTGCCCAACCATTTCTCCCAAGAGCTGAGGAATTACACAATGCAAGGTTTCCGTGTCATTGCCCTTGCCCATAAAGCCTTGAAGATGGGGAGGCTTTCAGAAGTGGTGAATGTCACCAGGTAAGAATTGGCACTAGGACAGTCTGTCTGCACAGAGTCAACAGACCCTGTGGATGAACAGCTTGCATGACGGGAGAGGCTCTCGGACACAGAGCGTTGTCTCAGACCAGGGAGCCCTTGGTCAAGTCATGATGGGAGTGGACTAGGTACCGCTTACCTGTTTGGCACAGCACCTGGCTCACCTCAGTTCACACGCCTATCCCACCCCAACCAACCAAACCCTTCTTCAACCTCACATCTTACGAGTGACTTACACAAATCCCCACACATAAGGGGGTTATGGGCATGAGATAGGTAGCCCTTTAAAGGACTCCCAGAAACCGCTGCACTCAAAATGACATTATTTCCTATCCGTGTAGGTAATGGGTACAAATTGAGTTCCTCATCTGAAATGAAATTCAGCATTCTTAATTATGGTAGGGAGATGAATGTTCCACGGTAGAGGATACTTCCTTTTTTTCTCTTAACATCTCTCAGGATTTTCATTTTAGTTGTTGAATTATCTACACCAAGGGAGTAGACAAATAACTACAGTGGGAAATGGAATAGCAAGTCATCTATGTTTCATTTTTGTTGGATTTTGTTTGGGTGATAAGGAGGTCTCATTTATGTATAATTAGCCCTCCAGTGTAAGAGCCTGATATCCTGGGTATTCAACATTACTGTTTGCAACCCACGCCCATCTCCCTCAGATCACCCTTTCACACTCTGAGCCCCTTCCCATCTACCAAACGTAGGATTACATGACCCCTAAGAGGCCTTTTAGCCACAGGAGTGGAATCTTCTATATAGAATCATGAGGCTCCTTTTGAAATACATGACTGGTGGCATACTCAGATTTAGAATTCAAGGCTTTACGGCTTTAAGTTCCCTTGAGTGCAATTATAAAGGTCAGAGGAGTTTGTAATTTTTCAAGTCACAAGTTTGAGGTCATGTGTGTGAAGAGTGACATGGTTGGGATAAAGCTTGGCCACCAGCCGGCTGTCACCTATGAATGTAGTGGTGTTGTTCTCGATTAAACATCACAACCTTTTTTTTTTTTAAATGAGGATAAAATATGCTATATTTCTAACCATCTCAGGTTTCTCAGAGATTACCAGGAGCCCATTAAGCTTCTTGGAATTGTGTTACTATTTTCACGTAGGTTAAAGACCAGAATTTAGAAGTTGCTTAGAGTAAAATAATATTTAGATATGTTTTCTAATGGGTAGTGAGTTAAAAGCAAAATACAAACTAAAACTTAAAAATAAAATAATAATTTAGAGCGCTCACTGCAGCTTTCCACAAACCTAGAGCCCAGAATTTCAACTCTTACACAGTATTAACCTGGGTTCTGTTTTAGCCTATCCCTGCAATCCCTAGAGTCAGGATGAATACCTGCTTAGCATTCACCAAAGTGCTTATGTCATATCTAATTCAAAGCGTTACTTAGTAAAAGGACTTTGGGATGAATGGTGCAGAAACTTGCCCTCTCCTCCAGAGAGTGAGCACACGTTAACACCTGTGCTTTCGTTCATGTTTGAATTCTGTTTCCCATTAGGAAAGCCCAGTCTGATCTCACCTTTAAAGAAGGCTTGATGACCAGGTGTCTGTTTCCTTTCCCTCCCCATCCTACTGACGCAAAAGTAAAGCACCATTGCCCAAGGGGACTAAAGGAGTCACCATGCAGATGAGCAATGTCAGCACCTTCCTGGAAGCTGTAAAGCAGCTGGGGGAGTGGTCACTGGTGGCAGGAATGAAGCACCACAGCGTGCACCACAGGCAGATGTGCACGTGTCAAGAGGAAGGCTGGTTCCGCATGCTGGGCTCTGGAGAGGTCAAGACCTGCACAGGCCAGGTCCACGGAAGGCAGGTGTGAGACTCAGGGTTGAACACAGAGGGCTGGACCACAATTGGATCCCTGGTTCTCCCACTCCTCCCTCTTCCTCTCCCTGCATCTCTGCAAATGGAGTGGACACTGAGAGAGTGAACAAGAGCTCTTGGTCCTCAGATAACCCCCCCACCAAAAGCCATCCGAGATTGCATTTCACTGCAGGAAGGAGGTAATGTAGTAACGTAACCCAGTTAGACTTCTAACCTCCAATGACAAATTCCGAGCACTCGTCCAAGCGGTGGCTGATACCTTCCTTGTATTTACTGGGGGTGACAGATGGAGCCCCAAATGAATGACTGTACATTCAACAATTGCTATACTGTCTTGTATGCAGTATGCATTTATTACATGTGTTATCTACTTAAATGATTACAAGCTTTCAAAAAAAGGCTGCTGATAAAATAATCCAAAAGACATATGCTTAACTAAAAAAATTTAAACCCCAGAAGAGTGGGAAGAGAAGCACCTTTTTAAAAAAAGTTTTTTTTTAAAGCATTGAAAACCGGAAGCCCAGCTACAACATGTGGATGTTGTTGCCTCTGGGAGGGAGGGAAGGATGTTGTTCCCAGCAAGGACAACTGGGGCTTTGTTTCCTGAAGCCTTTGGGCTCCTTTTGAGGTTTTAAACATGGGCATGTAGAATGTTGATAAAAACCACACACAATTCTTCAAAACAAAACCAAAGCATGGTTGTTGGATAACAAACAAACAAAAACCCAAACCCAGTGCTATGGAGTCATTTCCATCTCCCAGGGAACCTCTCTGTGCAGATCACATCACCGGGCTCTTCTTCCAAGGCACCTGTAGATGGATTTGAACGGACCATCTCTCAGTAAGGAGCGGAGTCTGAACTGCGGTTGTGACCCGTGACTCCAGCGTAATGCATCGATCTACTTTAATATCCATTTTCTCGTGAACCCCAGGGAAGAGGTGGAGTCTGAGTTAACATTCCTGGGACTTCTGATCATGGAGAACCGTTTGAAAAAGGAAACCAAACCAGTCTTGAAGGAACTGAGCGAGGCCCACATCAGGACTGTGATGATTACAGGTCGGTACCTCTGCCGGCTGCTACACGCTGAGTGGACTGTGACCGAAATCTCAAGATTGTACCGAAATAGCTAAGTGAGTTCTGGGGGCCAAAACAGAAGGAGGAGAGGCTCTGCCATAGAGTTTGTTTACCTGTAGCACACTGCCCTTGGGCACACCTGTGGCTTCAGAGGCAGGACCTGTCTCATTTTCTCCTGAAGGCCCACTCTCCTACCCCAGTGTCTGCACAGAGCTAATGTCCCTAGGTAAATGGGTAGGCATAAGCACGGATATGTTTTCATCAGAGGTCCCAATGAGACCTCAGGGTAAAAGCCTGAGAACCTGGTTGACTTTTCGCAGGCCAGTGGGGCCACACATGAGATATGATTGTCAGACTCAAGCATGACCTGTCACTAAGTTCTTATTGCTGCTGAATTGGAATCAGGAGACTGGTTTTATACTAGCAGAGGGGAACCATATTATGTTCACCACTAAGGGTTGTCTGTCTCTTGAGAATTAGTCACAAAACCTTTCATATGTACTTACTGACTTATTCTGGAAACACGCAATGGACAGCATACAATGCCACAGATGGAATTGACAAAGGGAGATGCAAATACAGTTTTTGCGGTGAGGACAAAGATAAAAGGAAACCACAAAGCTAAACACACTGCCATCAGTGAACTGTAGCTGCAGGGCCAGGTAGAACTGCCCCTTTGGATTTTGGAGGATGTAAACTCCAGGGGAGCAGAGGTCTCATCTCTCCCCCTCAGAGTCGCTGGAGGCTTTGAACGGTTGAACTTGTGGTTAGCAGCCCAATGTACCATCCACTATACCAGCGGGGTTCTAAAAGACACATACTCTCCACTTATGGATGGCCTCATTATCCAACCTTTCACATTGACAATGATAGTTAAAAATCTACTATTTGACCATTTTGCCCATTCACAGCATTTGCCTGGCAGTAATGGCCACTGAGGTGGGAGGCCAGTAACTCTGGCTGTGATGGGTCAGTTCTTTGTTGTTGCACCTGGGCCAGCATTCTCACTGGTTTGACAGTTAGGTAATTATGCAATATGTCACTTGTACAATGATGTTGGCATCTGGTGGTTCATGATCTAATGTGGTCATCCTCCTTTTTCGCATAGCACTGATTCCGTATAACAATATGATCTTTGGAACCTACCCAGGTCGATAAGTGGGGAGTTGGTATTAGGCAAGAGTGTTAAATGGTACCCCAGATAGTACGAAACCAAGTGCTATGGACACTCAGAGGGAGGAGCGTTACACATAAAGGTAACTAATTTTCTTTGTGGTCTAGGTGATAACCTTCAGACAGCCATTACTGTTGCAAAGAATTCTGGGATGATTCCTCGAGGAAGCCAAGTGATCCTAGTTGAAGCAACTGAGCCCGAAGGATCTTTACCTGCCTCTGTGTCCTGGCAGCTGGTAGAAAACCAAGAGAAGGGACCAGGGAAGAAGGTGAGCATGTTACAGAGACCCCATCGTGGACCTGGGCTGGAGGAACACGGCCGCCTCTCGGCCCTCCATATGACCACAAGAAGCATCTTGCCCATCCTCACATCTGTCCGGAATTGTCCCTGAAAACTAGTTTCAGCAGCATGTCTCATCCTGTGTGCATGTTAAAATCATCAGGGGGAATGTGTAAGACTCCCAGGGCCCAGACTCTTGACATCAGCATCTCAGGGTGGGAGGCGGCCTAGCACCAGCCACTTCTCCTGTGATTCCAATGTGCAGGTAAGAAACCCGATGCTTTTAGAGACTCTTCGTTTTACAAATGAGAAAAGGGAGGCTCAGACAAATTGAGCTTACCCAAGACACAAGGCTGGAGGGATTCAGAGCAAGAAAATCACACTCAGGTCTGATTCATTCCACTCAAATCCAAGGGTGATTAGATTGCCCTTGACACATGGGTTTCGTGGCATCTCAGATAACAAACTTGCTGTGCCTTTGAGACAGGGCAGCTCTTTGATGCACTACCTCCCCAGCTAGCATTCAAGCTGCCTTGGTGGAAATTTAAAATTGTGTCCCTTCCTTCAAGCTGATCAGGAGCACTTCGGACTAAGTGGAGAGTTAGTGGTTTTGTAGCCCTGTGTTTGTGTGCATTACACAAACTACACAACTGTACAGAATGACCTTGGCCCTGCCCTAGGAAAAGGTGGCTTGACTTATTCTTCAAAAGCATATACCCTGGAACATAATCATGCGCTCTATTTCCAGCAGCTCGCTGGCACTTGCTTCCTTACAGATAGACTTGTCTTTGCAACAGTAGAAGGTGTCTTGATTTTGCTGCCCAATGAAACAGATCTTTCATTCATCTCAACAAATGGTCGACGGATCTAACCATTTATGCGTTAACACCTTTTCTGAAGTTTATTGGGTCACTGGGAGAAGTTACATCATCATCTCAGGTCCCTGTCTGTCTCTCTAGCCTCCTCTCCCCTCCCTGGCTAGTAAAAGCAAAGGAAGTCCTGCCCTTGTCTCACATGGAATGCTTTAGCGCAGCGGTTCTCAACCTGTGGGTCGCAACCCCTTTGGGGTTCGAATGACCCTTTCACAGGGGTCGCCTGATTCATAACAGTAGCAAAATTACAGTTATGAAGTAGCAATCAAAATAATTTTTTGGTTTGGAGGGTCACCACAACATGAGGAACTGTATGAAAGGGTAGAGGCCTTAGGAAGGTTGAGAACCACTGCTTTAAAGTATGTCTTTTCCCGGTTTCTTTGTAACTGGGGAGCAGTCCCGGTGGCTTAGTGGTTATGTGCTGGTCTGCTAACTGCAAGGTCAGCGGTTTGAAACCCCCAGCCCCTCCATGGGAGAAAGGCAAGGCTTTCTACTCCTGCAAAGAGTTTCAGTCTAGGAAGCCCACAAAGGCGGTCAACCTTGTCCTATCAAGTTGCTATGAGTCAGACTTCAATGGCAGTGAGTTTGGTTTTTTAGATTTTCTGAAATTGGGTAGTGTAAGGTAGTCGAGAGGCGCCAGAAATCAAACCAGCTGAATTAGAGCAAACAGGCTTTATTGGAGAGAAAAACCCAGTCTGGGTGAAGTCCCACAGTCCACAACATCCGGGCTGGGGGAGTCGCACTGCGGGCTACAGGGATGATGCTTATATATGGACAGGTATGTCCGGGTTTCTGGAATGTAAGGTGTCTTCCTGGTTCCGGGTGTATTCGTGCTGGGTGCAGAGTGGTGGGCGAGAACAAGGCAGGCACTGAGCCAAACGGGCCATGCTGGGTGCAGAGTGGAGGGTCGAGAGCAAAGTGGGCACTGAGCCAAACGAGCCGGGTGCAGAGCGGCAGGTGGAGAATAAAGCGGGCCATTGGCCAGCTCTGGTCAGCTCCACAGGTGTGTGTGGGAGATTCAAGGCCACTTGCTGCTAGTTGTCTCAGGCAGCTCTGGTCAGCTCCGCACGGGTGGTGGAGATTCAAGGTCACTTGGTGCTAGAAGCCGACCTGGTATTGATCCAGTCATAAAGGTAGGGAGAGTAGGAGGGGTGTCCTAACTTGCTCCCTCATTTATCACATCAAAATGTTTCTCCTTGCAAAGACAATGTTTACCCTAAGAGTGGTTTTTCTAAGGAATACAAATATCTCAGCTTCCATATTATTTGAATTCAGAGACCCTCACAAATATAGAGGCCTCTGAGAAGTGGTGCCTGGAAAAACCATGGTCAGCTACTGCCATGGTGGTGCATACACATTCCTCCGGCCTTTCTCCCTCCCTGCAGCTGGGAGGCTGGCAGGAGGATACACTGGCCAGTGGAAGATGGTTGGGAAACGGGTTCACGCTGGCTAAAGAGGGTGTAGAGTGTGGAAGAGGACCCGGGAACCAAAGGAGAGTGTGAGCTCTCTTGGAGTGCACGAGTGAAGGAGCAAGGAGATGGAAACGTGAATGGGGTCCTAAAGAAAGCTCTGTCTACTTCCCGTAACAGACACTTGTGCGGGATCTGTGGATGAATGGTAAGAGATCTTAGGAAATGGAAATTTGTGTGAGAAAAAGAACGAAAAATCGTTCCCTTTCTTCCTTGGAGTCACTGATGGGACCGTAGAATTTTCTCCTCAGTCGACTTCCAGCAGCCAAACTCAACTCACTGTCCGTTCTGACTCTGTGATTCTCCAAGGGAATAGAAACCCTCCTCTTTCTCCTGGTGGTTTCAAACTGCCGACCTTGTGGTTAGCAGTCCACTACACCACCACGGCTCGTCACGTGTATTATCTCCCCTCACAGGGTTCAGAACACAGCAGTGTCAAAGCATCACATTACCCTATCCTGGGGGAGGGACACATTTTTAGTGTCTTCTTTATGTGAGCCAATGTTCCATGAACAAATGAAATAGTGGGCATGTATTTGCTGGCCTTTTACACTGTTATGTAACATGGTTGCTCTTTCTTCTGTGAAACATAGGAAAGCAGAAACATGCACTAAGAACCCATGTAGAAATAACACCCTTTTGATTCTAGGAAAGCTACGTCAACATTGGAAACAGCTCAGCACCTGATGGGGAAGGAGGGAGCGGTTACCATTTTGCAATGAGTGGGAAATCCTACCAAGTGTTATTTCAGCATTTCTGCACCTTGCTACCAAAAGTAAGTTCTGGAGAAATGAAGTGTTTTGATTTGCCCCTCAAATTCGTGAGCCCAACAAGGGGAGGAGGGGCGTGATCAGTGAACCTGTCTTTGATGTAGACAAGAAGGCCCTCCCAGGGAACTCTGCTTCTTCAGGAGCACCCGGGCCAACCTGGAGCACCTCCTGCACCGTGGCCTCCTCTTCTCCGTTTCAGCCCCATCAGGGCCTCCATCCTTTATCCCTTCCCTGCCAAGGAGAGAGAGCCTCCAGATCACTCCCAACCCGCTGCCTGCTGTGAGTCAGCTTCTCTCTCAAAGCTACCAATTCATGTCAGACTTTCTGTCTGAATTCCTAAATTACAGGCGGACGAAGCAAAGGCTTCAGGGCTTATTTTCAAAATCGCTCGTTATCTTGTCCTCTGTGTGTCCTCTTTTAAAATAGTGGTGTCACGAGTTGTGCTGTCAGAGTGGAGAAGATACGTGGAGCCAAACCGAGGGTAGCAACCATCTATTAGCCGTGTCTTGAACATTCTGTTGTCTTGCAAATCAAGGATCTTAGACTCTAGAACCCAGAGGCTTCGAGCAGGCCGCTCTGAGCCCTGCCCCTCATTGTAGAGATTGGGAAGGCCAACGTTCCCAGAGCATGCGGCTCAACATTTGCTACTTGAGACAGCCGAGCAGAGAATCTTGTCTCAACTTGCTGCCTACTGCTCTTTCCTCTGCGTCTCTGCACTTACACAGGCAGCATTTAGTAAAAGGCCCTGTGTTTCTCTGGGCATTTTTAGTCCATATGTTCTGCTGCTTTTTATTATGATGATTGGTAATTAGCGGTTACCCAATCTTGGATATTTGGTATAGAAATAAGTAATAGAGCCGTGATGGAAGACTTCGAGTGAAAGTTAAATATTAGACCATTAAAATCCTTTCTTCTTCCTGACATTTGTCCTCCAGATAAACCACCCAATGCTATATTATAGCAGTCACCAGGGGTGATTTCTCCTTGCTGTTCTTTTACTTAAAGTGTGATCTTCCTGATGTTATTGTGCTGGTATTTCTCTCTCTCTAGATTCTGGTGAATGGAACCATTTTTGCAAGAATGTCTCCTGGGCAGAAATCAAGCCTTGTTGAAGAATTTCAGAAATTAAAGTAGGTCTTCTTGTATGAAAGAGAGTGCATTAGTTATCCACTGCAGCATAACGAACGATACCCATTCTCGGTGGCTGAACAACCACCAGTTGTTAAGTTTACTGGTCTGAGTGTGCTGAGACCAACTGTCCCGCAAGGCTGCCCTCGGGAGGCAGCCGGGCGGCTCACGTCAGCATCTCACCCCGAAAGGATGTGTCAGCACCCTGACTCCCCTGTTGTTGGCGGGCTTTGGAGCCTGGTGACTCAGGGCCTCGGATCTTTGCTGGTATCTAGTCTAAGCCATCCTCAGTTCTGTGCTCTAAGGGTAAGGCGACCAGATTGTAACATTGGTAAAGCGGGAAACCATTGATCAAACTCATATCCTGGCGAAATAACCACATGGCAGTCAAAAACCGTATACCCTAGCTTGTCGTACATTCTTCCACAAAATGGGAACTTTTTAAAAACGCCGCAGGATGCGGGAAAAATTATTCAACATCGGGATTGTCCCACCAAAAGCGGGATGTCTGGTCACCTTACTAAGGGCCATGTCAGAAGAAAGCCCATCAGGTAGCAGCTGGCTCCCAGCAGAATGAGCACAGAAGAAAAGTCAGAGAGCAAGATGGGTGTTACGGATTTTTATAATCACACTTTAAAGGTGGCGTCCTTTTGTTGCCTACCTCCCCCATTGCAAGAGCGTCATTAGGTTTCAGCCACATTCAAATTCAAAACAAAACAAAAAGCAACAACCTGTTGCCATTGCACTGCGTCTGCTTCACAAAGACCAGATGTGCCCTGCCGCGGAACTGCCTGCGAGGAAATGTTCGCGGGTAATCCTCCTAGAAGCAGCTTCCACAGTGCTGCTGTGTCAATTTGAACCACCAACCTTCAGGCCCCAAACCATTCGCATCACTCAGACCCTCTGCCCATAATCAGGCAAATAGATTAAACAAAGGTCTGACTATCAGGGGAGCCCTGGGGGCAAAGTGGATTCTGCTTGGAGCAGCTCACCACAAGGTCAGGAGTTGGAAAGCACGAGCCACTCCCAGGGAATGAAAGGAGGCCTCCTGCTCCCATAGAGATTGAGCCTTGGGAACCCCAAAGGGCAGTTCTGCTCTGTGCCGTGCAGGATCACTGTGAGTTGGAATTGAGCCAATGGTAACAGGCGTAAATGCCAGGAAACAATGGCTGTTGGGAGACGTGGGAGAAGCTGTCTACACTGCGGGCATTCGCTCCATGGCACGTAGAGCGAGAGCCCCTGAAAAGCAATAGAGCAAATGAGTGACTTGTGTGGTTCCTACGTGGGAAGAAATGGGCATGTCTATAAAGTGTCACTGGAATGATTTGAGGCAGGACTTTTGGAAAGGAACATGAACAAGTCCATGTCCTCTTGGAAATGGAACTCAGTGGAACAGCATTTTCACTCCTTCTGGCCCTGGAGAGGTTGGGGATAAAGGTCAGAGGCAAAGGGAAGCCTTTTCTATCTCCTTCCCAAATACAGCTGGTCAAGTTTCAATCAAGTAAAATGGTTCTTCTTGATCCAAATGTAACTATTCCTTGCTGGAAACGTCACAATTTCCGAGGCTGAAATTTTCTGAAACGGAGAACAGTGAAGCTTTAGATAATTGCTGATAAGTAGTACTTTGCAAAAGGAGGTTGCCTTGCACCATTATTTTGTTGCCCAAATATTCTTAGAGAAGTTTCAAAAACTACCTATTAATATCCACAATGCCTTGAGGCCAGGTGGATAATCAGTGTCAAAAAGGACTACTTTATTTACATGGTGCTTATATGATATTGCCTGTAGGAGATAGTTTTACTTTTCTGTTACCCCTGAGATATTTTGCCAACTTGAATGCTTAATCTTGAAAACCTCCATTTTCCTAAGGAAAAGCAATTCAGGAAGACACACGTTGCTGTAGAGTGGGTTGTCGTCTCAGACAATGTCCTCATTGTCCATCTCATCCCTTTATCATGGGCAACATGCATAAGGTTGTCTAAATTCTTTCTGAATTCAGGAAACATTGGAAGACCTATGATTGCATGTGTGATATAGAGGTTAGATATATGCAGGCAGCCTGGAGACAGTAAGCCCCCTTTCAACAATAATGTACTCATCTGTATGTGTACACATGTCAATATTTATAGACAGTAATGTATAATAGAGTCCCCAAGCTGTGCAAAGATGAGCACATTCAACTGCTAACTGAAAGTTTGGAGGTTCAAATTTAACCGAAGACACCTTGAGAGAAAGGCATTTATTGCCCATGTCCCCAATTAGTAATTGAAACCCTAGCACAGTTCTACTGCATGCATGGCGCCACGTCACCCTGAGTCAGAATTGACTAGACAGCATCCGGTTTATTTATCGATAATGATTATAAAAGTCCTAGGTACATAGGACTTTGTCCACATTTGACTGTTTTTGACCTAGAAAAAGCACAGTATGTCTTATATGTCAACTGATGATAAAGCCTATTAGAACTTTACCCATTTCCCTTGATTGATTTTGCTGTTTTATGTGTTTTGGCAAATTGCATCTGAGTCTGTTATTAATCGATGCCTATAATGTACAAAGCAGAGTACGTTTTGCATCAGTAATTCCTTTATTTGGCTACAGCTTTAGTTTTTATTTTCTATTTATATCACTGTGTGTTCACATCAAAGTGGCATAACATAATTCCCCTCTCCCAGGTGTATCAAAAACACGCGTGTGTGTATCTGGTTATGTCTGTTAAACCATCCCCCGGTCGCTCATTCTCATGCCTGGACCTCAAACTCTTAGCAATTGTTGGATTAGGTTCCAATTTGGACCCGAACCTATGGGAGGGAGTGCGGTGACGATGCCTGAGCACAGTCAGCTCCTCCTTGGTGACACAGCCAGACAGGGCTTCTTTTCAAGTGTGACCACCATCCCCGTGGACGGCCTTGGTGGTATCACTAACACTGCAATATGATCGATTTAAATAATACATTGTCATGACCTAATATCTTTGGGAATCCGACTCCCTTTCCTGAAGTCATTTCCCTCCAGCCTGACCTCATGTGTTCAGGAGGACACACACACACACACACACACACACACACACACACACACACACACACAGCCAGTTAGTTATGATGACAATTATTCAAGTGGGGCATTAAGGGGTTAATTTGTCTTCTCCTTTCCCCTCCAGTTATTACGTGGGCATGTGTGGAGACGGAGCTAATGACTGTGGGGTGAGTAGAAACGACTCTTACTAATAATGCAGGCAGCACGCTATCTCCTTCTTGAGCACGGCAGTCCCCTGGGGTCTGCCTCGTCTTCAACCTTCTCCCTGCAGTCTCTTGATCAAGGTGCTGCTTGTACGCACCTCCGCCTGAGCGTGGGCTGGCAGTGGAGAGGAGTAAGTGGGGTTAGTGACTTCAGCTGTTTTCTTGCCCCTCTTAGAATAATAAAGGACAGGGTTTCTTAGACTTCTGTATTTCCAAGCCACAGAACCCTTAGGAGACGGGCTGGTGTACATTTCCCATGTTATCAAAGTCTCATGGAAGTAGGTTTCTGTGTGCCTGAGGTTACACAACTGGTAAAGTTTTAGGGAAGAAAAATTGAATTTGATGATTAAAACCTGTCCGATTATGTAGAAATCACACATATTCCTAACAAATCTCCAGACCAGTGTTAGTTTTTAAAAGCTGACCATGCCCCCAAATTCTTACATCCAATAGAATCCTGGACCGGTGTATTGGGTTTATATGGATTATAACAAAACCTAATGTCTAAGCATATATAGCTACATTTAAAATTGATGTACTCTCAAAACATTACTTCTCTTATGTAATAGAAGGAAGTCTAGCTCTAGTGGCATAGTGGGTTATGATTTGGACTGCTAACCTGAGGTCAGCAGTTCGAAACCACAGCTGCTCTGGTAGTAGAAAGATGAAACTTTCTGCTCTCATGAACACTTCCAGTGTCAGAAACTCACAGGGAAGCTCTGCCCTGTTCTCTAGGGTCGCTATGAGTTGGCATCGGCTCAATGGCAGAGAATTTGGAATTTGGACAAAAGGCAAGTGCATGGTTTATAATTTAAATTTTAAAATCTGAATCCATAGTCAATTTTAAAGATTATATAGCTAAAAAATGTTTTAGGACCTACCTTGTGGGACAAGAAGTGAAGAGAGTTGCTTTGTACTAATAAAGCAAGCACAGCATCAATGATCTAGGTATTTGTTTTCCTCCTTTTAAATATTTTTCTCTAAAATTCCATGAAAAGCCATATTCATACTTGAGAGTTATTAGTGATTTTTCTGCCTTATGCATCATGAGAAGAATTTAGTCATTAGTCCATTATTTAATATCTGTAAGGGACACTGTTCCCTTTAATTACATGCAGTTTAGAAGAAAATAAATAAATCAGATGTCAAAAAGCTTGGTCCCAAAAGCTCACTGCCTGGTGAGTGGCAGAATCATGTATAAAAGTAACCCTAACATAGAGCAGACCTAAATTATACAATAGATATGCAAAACCCTAAGGAAGAAAAGAGAAGTAAGTAAATAATTGCCTATTTTCTGAGCACAAATCTACTACAAACCAGTCATGATGCTAGATACTTTGTCATTTGTCAAAACTATAAAAATGCACATTCTCATTTTATACTCGCACAATTCTTACAGAATCAGACGCTTGCTGACCTCCTCTGTTGGCCCTGGTGGCTCTCTGCGTTCTCTGGACGGGTCTCAGCCTCGATGAGAAATAAATTAAGCCCAAATTTCAGTCAGGCAACACACATCCTACAATGAATCTGTGTGTCATCTGGTCCCTGTCCAGGGCCGATACTATCCACTCTCTACTCCAATGGGCACGGTGCTGGGACAATCCCGGGGAAACCTCATTGTTCACAAAGATGCACTGCTAAGAATAAGAAGTGTGTCAGTGTTCCCCACCCCCACCAAAGTCCACCCAAATTCTGTCTTTTTTTCTTTCTTTTTAATCTACTTCTTGAATGAGTCTATTTCTCTTATCACAATCACATCCCACTACCAACGTGGGTTCATGCACACACCGCTCTTTCGCTTCTGGATCCTTGTATAATTGGTGCTTCTTTAGTTGATGACTTTATGGATTCAGGCCTTTGTAGACAGAGAATTGTTCTGAAAGACAGCATAAACAGATTTGGGGCTGAAAGAGTGCAGGGTTCTAGAACTCAGTGACATGAAGACTCGCCTCTTAGCATTTGACTCGGTTGCGCCTAGCCTGAAGAGTCACTGGTGGAACATGGATTTGTCATTCCAGGCTTTGAAAATGGCTCATGCGGGCATCTCACTGTCAGAGCAGGAGGCATCTGTGGCCTCACCTTTCACCTCAAAAACGGCCAACATCGAGTGTGTGCCTCATCTCATAAAGTAAGTCATAACCACCCTCCCACCCCCCACCCTCCATCCCCCGTTTATAAGCTACTGCTTCCTTGTCTGGCTCCACAAACAGACTGAGGGCAACAGAGTCTTGGAGGAAAGCAGGTGTTCAGGCCACGGGGACTGGGCAGAAGAAGATGTGGGCTGGCTCCCCTGCGCATTAGCGTCTGCCTTGACATCAGAGGCTGCAAGAGGCATTTTTTTGCCGAGTTCCCTACTCCTTCACTGCCTGCTCTACCTCTCATCATGTTCTTTGGCCTCTCTAAGTCTTCCACCCTAGCAAGAAATGGGAGAAAATGACCCCAAGTGGAATTTCTATAAAGGGATTCCCATGTTAGCTCCAGTTCAAAATGTTATCTTGGATTCCTCTGGAAGGTGGAAAGCCACCAATTCCATGTCATCCCGAGCTTTACTCAAATTTCTTCAAAAGTGAGAACAGCTGTCCTTTACTTTAGGGTCATGTCTCTCACTCTCACTGCCATTGAGTAGATTCTGACCCTATAAAAAAGAGTAGAACTGTCCCTGTGAGTTTCCAAGACTGTAATCTTTATGGGCAGAGAAAGCCTCATCTTTCTCCTTTGTAGTCCCTGGTGGTTTCAAACTGCTGACCTTGAGGTTAGCAGCGCAACTTTCAGCCTACTGCGTCTCTCAGGACCTCTGAAGCACCACGCAGTATAATTCCCAGGTCCTCCTGAGAATTATCTCATCGGTTAGAATGAAATGAATTACAATCGAGTAAATCCTGAGCCTAACACTCTATTGTGTTTATAATATACATGTGTAATCTTCTTCACTGGAAGGTTGTTGAAAATAAAGACTATGCCTGGTTCATTTTATAACCTATTTGACTCTTAGAATCACCTCAAGGAGTGAATGAATCACTGAGTAAGAGGGTTGTTGAAAGAGAAAAAGAATAAATTAATGAATGAATGGCTGCCTTTAAGATCATTGAGAGCATGAAGAAACAATTAAGTAAATAAGTATAAATAGGCTATTAAAATCAAATTTCTGTTGAAATAGTTCCAAAGTCGGATAAGTGGACTTACTTGTTTTTCTTAAACATTTCTTTCTTTCTTTTTCTTAAACAGAGAAGGCCGAGCTGCTTTGGTTTCCTCCTTTGGGGTGTTTAAGTACTTGACCATGTATGGCATAATCCAGTTTATTGGCACATCACTGCTCTATTGGGTATGAACCAAAATAGTCTTTTTCTATTTCTAATTGCATTTATATTACTAGTTTATTCTCTGGAATACAGACACTACCAAATATGTTTAATGTTTTATAAATAAATATGATTTTTCAAAGTATGTATCTTCAAGGTTAGGGAGCTGGCATACCTGTGTCGAAAACATAGTGATAGAATTAAATAGGTGTGGATCACCTTTCTAACAGTGCTGCTTTTCAGCCGATACGCTGAGACACGTAACCTCTCCAAGCTTCTATTTCTTCAATTAGAGAATAAAGAAGGTTTCAGAGTAACCTAAATATAGCGCATCAGGAAATGAATCTGGCTCTTGACTGTGGGATCATTTTTGGCAAAAGAAAATTTAAGGAGAAATGAAAGGAAGAAAAGTTACTGAAGTTGATTTTCAAGGCCTAGAAAGTAATAAATAAATCAGAAAAGCACACACACACTAGGAATTTTACCTCTGAACCAACAAGAACTTAACACTTACGAGCTGTCATTAGTAAAGACTAGCAATGCTTAAAAAAAGACTTAAAATGCCTTAAAACGAAATGACAATAAATATAGTCATTTAAGAATTGCTTCTCCATTTGGAAGACATGCATAGAGGTTCAAAGTCATCTTCATTCCTCGGCGATAACTTGCTCTACAACAAATGGATCCAACGAACTCCGGGAGCGCCTCCGGAAGGAGATGGACTTAGTGCTTTCCCGCCAGGGAGGAGAGTTGCACGAAAAGACCACAGGATTTCTGGTGGGCTACTGACTACAAGACTCTCATACCGAGGGATAAGGTGATGGCTAGTGGGGTGAAATAAGAATTGAATTGGGAGTTTGGCTACATGGCTCAATTCTGCCTCCACCAATAAGCATATGGGCAAGTTAGGTCTTTCTTGCCCTTGGCCATGCTTGTCCCTACCTGTCAGAAGTTGGGTTGACTGAGAGTTGTGCCTACACTGAAAGCTAAAGTGGCCTCGGGAAACTTCTTGCCCCCTCTCATCCTACAAATGTATATAGACATTTACTTCCCCAAGAGAAATGGATACAAGAACTAAAGATACAGGGGGCAGGAAGAATGATGGAATGGTAGGAGCACTGTGGGACCATCTGTTACCTCTCCAAACAAGCGAAAGCAGACTTTCACCATAGATGATGCCGGAACCGTCATCGAATTTGAAGCGATTCACTCTGATGACCTAGATTTCAGTAATAGTGCCCCCTAAGGACTTCACCCAGCACTTTCCTGGCCATGAGTCTATCCAGTAATATTTTTATGCAAAAAATATGATTTGTAGTGTGCTCACTACCAGGTATCATTAAGTGTTCAGTCTATAGCCACGACACAGCTACATGGGCCTGACAACAAAAGGTATTTCAAAGCAATTTCCCAAAGACTTAACAATGTGACTTTAACATATAAATATTTCAACTCCATGGATGTGAACTTAAACCAAGCCTCTGTCTCCATACATCTGAAAATCAGACGTGCCAGACTGAAGTCTACAACAGGCTTGCTTCCTTAAAGGGCTCTCATTCCATTTGTGAGGGTGGATGACGTCCCCAGAGGAACTGTCAGACATTGACATCTTAAGTTTAGAATTCAGCGGTCAAGGTCAAGACTGCAGCTGCTGGAATTATTGCGTCCACAGGGAGGTGTTCCCAGCTGACTCTAGGTGCTGAAGTGAAAGTAAGTTAAACCATGGGAACATCTGATCTGATTTCATTCCATATAATGAGTTGCTAGTGATCTTTTGTAAATGGCTGGATGTTTTTCTTCATAAAGAGGAGAGAAAATCAACTGTTGCTTCCTGAGGACTACAAACAAACAAACAAACAAATGTTAAAATATTGGAACTTCTAGCACGGCAGAAACCATACTTCTATTCACTTTTCTTTTCTTTTCAGCAACTGCAACTCTTTGGAAATTACCAATACCTCATGCAAGATGTTGCTATTACGTTGATGGTCTGCTTAACAAGTAAGCTCTTTAGCAAAGTAAACTACAATTTGTATTTACCCATGCACTTGCTGTTGTTTTGTTAGAGGCTATGGAGCCGGCTCCAACTCAGAGCCACCCTCTGTACATCAGAATGAAGCACTGTCCGGTCCTGGCCCACCCTCATTATGGTTGCTATGTTTGAGCTCGTTGTTGCAATCACTGTGTTAATGTGTCCCCTTCGCAGCCTTCCTCTGCCCTTCTACTTTACTAAGGATGGTGATGACTTCTGACTGATCTCTTCTGATAACATGTCCGAAGGACACAAGACCAAGACTCACCATCCACTTGCTTCTGGCTGTACTTCTTCCAAGAAAGATCTGTTTGTTCTTCCAGCAGTCTATCAACTTTCTTCTCCAGGACCATAATGCATTGATTCTTCTCGGGTCTTGCTTACTCACTGTCCAACTTCCACATGCATATGCATGATGGAAAATACCCTGACTTGGGTCAGGCATGCTTTGATTCTCAAAGTGATAGCCTTGCTCTCTGACACGTTAGAGAGGTCTTGTGCTGCGAACGTGTCCGATGCAATGGATTTTTTAGTTTCTTGACTGCTGCTTCCCTGAGCATTGACTGTGAACCAAAATGAAATTCTACAAACCCAAAATAAAACTACATAAGTTCACAAGTAAGTTTTTCTGAGAAAGATGTCCTCTCATGACTAAAATCTGATCGTGCGTGGATTTTTTGCCAATGGTACTGGGGGTGAATTGAGACCAGAAGACCCTACACTTAGCGTTATAATATCATGCTAGAAAAGAGGTCTTAGCCTTATAAGATTGCCAATGTATTTTGAGTTCTTATAGGTTTGTGCTTGATAGAAAATACACAAGAAATACAGAAAGGGAGAATTTAAAACCCAAAGATCATTTTTCAGCTATGCTGCCTGTTGACATGAAACCAGTTTTGCTAAGTCTTTGACGTGTGAGAACAATGTTAACAGTTTATTGCAGTCGAATAAATATAATAAATAAAAATAGCAGATAAAACATCTCAAAATACAGGATATTAATAACCTTGAGAATTTCATGTAGCATCTTATAACATGAAACTGATATTGGAATACTTTATCATGACATTCCCTATGTTGAATTTAGATCTCTGCATCAGTCACAGATATAGGCAATATCAATTTTGATTCTTAGGGTAGAACCGTCTCTTCATAGCCAATCTAAGTATTTTGCCTGACATTTTATTAAGATTTACATTGCTGGATAATCAGTGATATTGTTTGAAGAATGATCCTTAGAAGCCTAGATGGGAAGACTTCATCTCACGTGCTTTGAACATGTTATCAGGAGGGGCCAATCCTCAAAGGACATCTTGCTTGGCAAAGCAGATGGCCCGAAGGGCAAGATATGACAAAATACCCATTTATAAACTATCAAGGGCTCATGAGGGAGGGGGGAGCTGGGAGGGAGGGGAAAAATGAGGACCTAATGTCAGGGGTTTAAGTTGAGAGAAAATGTTTTGAGAATGTTGTACAAATGCGCTTTACACAATTGATGTGAGTATGGATTGCGATAACAGTTGTATGAGCCCCTAATAAAATGTTTTTAAAAAAAAGAAAGAAAAATAAACCCTAACCAAATTAAAAAAACAAAAAGAAGACTCTCAACAAGAAGGATGGACCCAGTGGCTCACAATGGGCTCACACATACCAACAATTAGGAGGGTGGTGCTGGGCTGGGCAGTGCTTCGTTCTGCTCCAGGGTTGCTGAGTGGGAACTGAACTGGACATCGACAACAACAGCAACATAAGATGTCTT
This sequence comes from Echinops telfairi, assembly GCF_000313985.2. Classification (NCBI taxonomy): domain Eukaryota; kingdom Metazoa; phylum Chordata; class Mammalia; order Afrosoricida; family Tenrecidae; genus Echinops; species Echinops telfairi. Next base: position 9,696,423 of record NW_022103914.1, read on the forward strand.
CTGTGTTGGCTATTTATATGCAATGTGTATGATTCACTTATGTACATGGTTCATACTCCAAGAGATAAGCCAAGAGGCATTGTATAAAAATAAAGTTGACATATTCTTTTCTACCTCTCACAGCTCTGGCAAGTTAGTGGTAAAGCAAACATTTCCTTAATATGAGACATGCTGATGGGATGGTTGTGCAAACGTCAGAAACACTGATGTCGGTAAAGTGGATAGCCCAGTACATGTACATGGCATATCATAAGCACCTGGGAGTTCTCTTTCTGTATCACCTGGTTCTCCTCTTGAGATGACAAGCTTACCCTTGGAGACAGTGAGACCAGAATCAGGTAGACTATTTGATTAGGAATCCAAAAACATGGGTAATTCTAGCCTTGACATCAGAATTACAATATCATCTTAAGCAAGTTATTTTTTCAGCTCTTATATATTGAATTCTATAATACTGGCTAGGGATTAGCCTACCTGTGTGTCCACTTTGTGCTTTCCTATGGCAATAGCCTGTGGACCTTCGGGTCATTCAGCGTAATGCTGCCTCTCCTCTGAGCGTGCGCAGTAGCATAGGCAGGATGACTAGGACACACCATCGCTATCGCCGAGAGGAACAGTCCTCAGCAGGCTGATAGCTCCGAAGCAGAGCATCCTCTTGGAATTCCAGCCTTTGCCCAAATGATGACTTCACAGGTGTGTAGCTGGTTCAGCAAGTGAACTGAACTTAGGAGAGACCAGTGAAGGCCAGTTGGAATCAGGAAACAGCTTTTCTTTCCCTTTTTGAAAACCCTCTGCTTTCAAACACACTCAGTTCATTTCTCTCCAGTCTCAGTGATTCCAAAGCCCCCTCATTTCCTGGTCAATTCCAGGAATTAAATGATCTCATTTGTAAATGGAAAAATCCAGCTATTCGAAAGGAGCATTCAATGGTTTAATCCAATTCAAAGCTTTTTTCTTCCCACTAGCTTGGGCCTGACCTATCGCTTGGAGCAAACAGTGGTAGAAGGTCATTGTCTCTTCTTTTCTTTCTCTGAAGTACTTACTCTTTGTCCCTGCTTCTGAGAGAGGAGAGCAACAAATATAAAGACCTCTTTACTTCAGTTATGGCATTCAAATTCTCTGTACTTAGGGTCGCTATGAGTTGGAAGAGATTGGAATTTAGATTGGAATTTTGTTATATTTATAGATTGCTTTAGGTAATACGGATATTTTCACAGTATTAAAATTTCCTCTAGGGTTCCCTGCTGGCATACTGGTTCCACGTTGGGCTGTGATAGGCAAGGTTGGAAGTTCGAAACCACCAGCCACTCTGTGGGAGAAAGAGTTTTCTAAAGCATCGGAAACTCAATGGGGCAATTCTACTTTGTCCTATAGGGTCACTCTGAGTTGGTATTGACTCCATAGTAGTGAGTTTCACAGTATTAAGTCATCTCTTATACATAGGCATTGTGTTAGGATGGCTTGACTATGGAAACAAATCCAGAGACACTCGTCTATGTATAAAAAAGAGTTTTCTATCAAGAAGTAATTGTGCATAAACAAAACAGCCCAACCCAGTCCAACTCAAGTCCATAAGTCCGATACTAGTCATAAGTCCCTCTTCAAACTCACGTAGCCACATGGAATGATGCAGAGTGCAGGAAGATCACAGGCCAGTGGGTGCAGAGTTGTGTGGCAGTGGCCACATCACAGATCGGGTACAGGTCTCAGCATGGCTTATCAAGAGGAAGATGAAGGCAGAGAGAGGGCTGGGCGCCTCCAGAGAGCCATTTGTCTCGGTCGCACCTCCAAAGGAGGTCATCAATCTGTGGCCTTATTGACAGGTTAAACTCTACCCATATCTTCTTACAGGTGCTGTGTTAGCACACAGAACCCTAGCTAACACCGTCATTATGAGTCGGAACTGACTCATTAGTACTTAACAATACAGGTAACCACTATGCCACCAGGGCACTGCAGTCCACTCTCCTCTGGGATTGCAACAGGGAAGCGATTGAGGCTAATCTCCCATCTGAAAGTCACTTCCAATCTCTCCTAGAGTCTTCTTAAGACCTCATTTGACGGGGTGTTAGTGGGGGCAAAAACACAAAGCACAACAAAACAGTTCTTGCTAGTCCCACAAAGTCTCCTTAAAGGATCTCTTGGCAATCTTTGTGGTAGCAGGGGGACATATCTATGTAGATTTCTCTGAGTAGTACTATGGAACTACCTCTGTCATCTCTCTTTGCATGACCTTACCTCTTACTACCTTCCTTTGTCCTCAAATATGTGACTTAACAAGATTCCCTAGACAAGAGGAAATAGCCCACTCAACATTCTCTTGCACACACATTTCTCTCCTATTATGTGTTAGGCATGTGGTTGCTGAGGGCATCAAAAGACTAAGTACTAAAGTTTAGACTTTGGGGTCAAAGTCCCATTTTTGGAAAATCTGCTATGGAAAATCTTATAAAGCACAGGTGTATCCTGGTACACAAGGGGGTCGCTGTAAGTCAGAATTAACTCAAGGGTAACTTTGGGTTTTCACATCTGCAACTTGATGAACATGATGCAACTTGAAATTATTAAAAATGCCAGAGTCCAGCAGAAGTATTAGAGTCAAAGAAAAGCGATTTTGTTTCTGGGGA
>NW_022103914.1:9700429-9715234 GCF_000313985.2 Echinops telfairi
GTCATTACTGGTGATGAGGCATGGTGCTATTCTTACAACCCCCAAAGCAAACATCACTCAAGTCAGTGGAAGACACCATTGTCACCTTGACCAAAAAAAGCTCTTAAAGTGAAATCAAAGATCAAGACGATACTCATTTATTTTTTGATGTTAGGGCGATAGTGCATTTGGAGTTCATTCCACCAGGTCAGACTGTTAATCAAGCTTTCTATTTAGAGGTTCTGAAAAGATTGCATAACAATGTGTGACAAAAAAAAGCCTGATTTATGGCAGGCAGGGGTCTGGTTTTGCCACCACAACAATGTACCTGCATTGTCACACAGCCATCTCAGTGAGCCAGTTTTGGGCAAGAAACAGCATGCCTCTCTTGCCCCATGCACCTGACTTCACTCCTTGAGACATCTTTTTGTTTCCTTGAATGAAGAGGGACATGAAAGGACAGCAATTTGATGACATAGAAGAAGTGAAGAAAAGAACAAGGGAGGTGCTGTCAACCATCCAAACAGATGAGTTTGAAAAATGTTTCTAAGAATGGGATTGCCGATTTGACAAAAGTTTTAAGTATAATGGACAGTACTTTGGAGGTGATAAGGTTGTTTTTTTAAAAAAAAAATTCAAATGCATAGCTTTGAAAGGAAATTCATTTGGTGGGGAAGGGGAGTACCCCCTTGTATATTACAGAGAAAACCAAGAGGAAAATTAAGATGAAATCAGAACATCGCTTAGAAAATGACATGATTTAAAATCAAATTACTGAAAAAAGTGGCTCCGAGCCACTGTCTTGAAGGGGCTTTATTCTAGCCCCCTGGCTTCTCTCTTCAGTGGCACCTACTTCAGCTAGGTGAAGACAGAGGGGGCTGCTGAAGAATCTAATTCTCAAACAAATCTGAGAACAAGAACTCTGATGCCCGTGGGCCTGAGGAGGGACAACGCACTAACAAGAATCCAAACCACTGGTACTCAAGTTGATTTTGACCCATGGCAACTCTATATGCTTCGAGGCAGAACTGCACTCCACAGATGTTTCAATGGCTGTGATTTTCTGAAGTACATCCCCAGGCCTTTCATCTGAGCTTAGAACACCAAAAGGTCAAAATAGAGACTGCCTTAGCTCCTGCTTCTTTTAAACATTTTTATTATTTTCATCTCAACTCTCATATTTTTTCACTTTGCAAATGACCCCAAATGGTTGTCCCAGTATTGGGCTTCCACCATTTTTCTCCTCACCCTTTCTCTCCCAATTTGTTCAATCTCTTAGTGTCCCCATTGCAAATCCTTCGACAAGAAATTGTATTGACCCACCTTGGGTAAGATGTGCACCTCTTGGCCATTCATTCTGTGAGGAAGCTCAGAGGCATCAAGGTCCAACTATGACAGCACACAAGAGGAAGCCAGTTCCAGCAAAGGCAGCTGTGGGAGGGAATCTGTCCTTTATGCAGCTACGTATTTTGCATAAACTTCAGTGCCTTCTAACTTCTTTTGGTTCTTACTCTCCTCTGAGGAGCTAATGGAAGACATAGGTCTTTTCACTTTGGGAATATTATAGTGGACATGAAAAGTTTTGCACATAACTTAGGGGATTTCAAGCTAATACCAAGGGCTCAAGTAGAAAGAAAATGTTTTGAGAATGATGATGGCAACAAATTTATAAATGTACTTGACACAACGGATGAATGTATGAGTTTTTATGAGCCTCCAATGAAATGTTCTTTAAAAATAATATTATTTTAGGGGAGTTCATGTGCTTCTTGATACCCGACTCACATAACACATGTAAATAATAGAAAATAAATAACTTTTGAGGAAGAAGCATTGCTAATGACTTCCAAGAAATGCAGAGCCATTTAAAACGATTATTTGTCATGGAATTTAAAACTGTTAAGTTCTCCCCTGTAGCCGACTCTGTGCTGGACTAAGCAAGGAGCAGAAAGCAAAAACAGGCTGGGTTTCTCCCCTCAAAGAACTCACTGTCTGCTGAGTGTACGTGTAACAAGATTTAGGACAAGACAACCCGCCTTATAACAGCAGCATGAGCAATATGCTGTGGGAGCTCAGAGAAGGAAATGATTTATTCTGAACAAAATATAATACTTCACAGTTTGCATTCCTTTGCAGGAAATCTGATAGCATGTATCAGCATTCTTTTAAGGAAGCCTGGACAATTCAAAAACTTTCTCTGACTGCTGATCACCAGCACTGCCCAGGACTATTTCAGGGTCCCTCATTGTCCTCTCTTTGATTGGCAGTCTCCACACTCAGGAATATTCTGGAGGACAGAGAACGTGGAGCTTTTTCATTAGACTTGCATTTATATCACCACCCTGTCACTCACTAGCTGTAGGTCCCTGAAAAACAAACTCCATTTTTTCACCTGTGAAATGGGAGCTATAACACCCACACCTATTTTGGATTGCTCTTAAAGGGAATAAAATCATATAAATATTTATAAACAGCACGGTTTCCCGAGTCTAGTTGTTATTGTTACATGCCACGGAATGTCTTTCAGCTCCTGGCGACCTTCTATGCAGCAGAACGAAGCACTGCCCAGTCCTGCACCATCCGCACAATTACTGTTATGTTTGAGCCCAGGGTTGTAGCTGCTCTATCAATCCTCTCCTTCTCTGATCTTCTTCTTCTGGGACTGGTCTCTCCTGATAACACGCTCTGAGCACAGGAAATGAAATCACGCCATCCTCAATTTTCAGGACTATTCGGGGTGTACTTCCTCCAACATAAATGAGTAACTGTTCTTCTGGCAGACCACAGCACTTTCAATATTCTTCACCAATATCATAATTCAAAGCTATCATTCATTCTCTGATCTTTCTTATTTATTGTCCAACTTTTACATGCATATGAAGTGATTGAAAATACCATGGCTTGGGTAGAACCCTAACGCACGCCTTTTCTGATTATAAACAATACAGTATACTCTTACTCTGTTTGAATGACTGCCTCATGGTCTATGTGAAAATTCCACGTGAGTGCAATTTACATGCTCTGGAATTCTCATTCTTCACAATGTTATCTATAGTTTACTTAAGTCTACACAGTTGAATGTCTTTACATAGTAAAACACAAGCAAACACCTTTCTAGTTAAGCCAAGATTCATCTGATATCAACAATATCCTTAATTCCATATTCTCTTCTGAATCTGGCTTGAACTTCTGGTAGTTCGGGGTCAATGTACTATTGAAACTGTTTTTAATTAGCTAGAGCAAATTTTTACTTGCATGTGATATTAAAGATATTGTTCAGAATTTTCCACATTCTTTTGAGTCACGTTTCTTTGCCTTTTTGAAATGAGAACAAATAAGTATCTTCCAGCCAGTTGGCCAAATAGCTGTCTTCCCAAATTTTTTTGCATAGCAAGCTGCATCAGTTTGTTGAAACATTTCAATCAATATTTCTTTAATTCCTTGTTTTTCACTAATGCTGTCAATGCAGCTTGGACTTTTTGAGGGTGGGGGTAGGGGTAGGGGTGGGGGAGCCATGACTGCATTTTTTTCCCATTTTTTTTTCTGATGTTGACTCCATCATTCATTGACATTTTCTTAAATTCTTTTAGCTTAAGGTAAGCTAAGCATGTTCTTCCCTTTTGGTTTACTAACTCCAAGTCTTTGAACCTTTTAAAATGAGTTTTCCGTTTGTCTAATTGACCTGCTTTGTGTAATTTTCTGTCCAGCTCTTTCACTTCATCTTTTCTTTTACACTAGCTACCCAGTTCAAGACAAGTTTGAGAGTCTTCTGACATGCATTTTGGCCTTTTAAAAATGTACCCTCGTTTTAATGACCTTTTGCTTTCTTTCTATAGGATGGTCTTGATGTCATCCCATGATTGATTTAATCTCAGGTCATTCGTGCTCACGGTGTCAAATGTCTCTCAATTGAGATCAGATGTATGCAAGGTTGTGTTTGGGCTCTCATGAACTTGTCCAAAATTCGCCAGGTAGAGTCTTGCCATTCTCCCTTCTGAAGAGCATTCAAACAGTACTTCCTCCAAGATAGATGTGCTCTTTCTTCTGGCAGCCCACAGACTGTCAGTAGTCTCCACCTGCACCATAACGCAGAAGCAACTCTTCTACTTTGGTTTGCCTTCTTCACGGTCTAGGTTTTGTGTATATGAGAGGGGACTGAAAAGACCAGGGCTGGGGGCAGACCGGCTGTAGCCTTCAAAAGGACATCTTTGCCTTTTCAGCACGTTGGAGAAATCATTTATAGCAGATTTTCCCAGTGCAAATTATTCGATGTCCTGACGACTGCTTCCACAGGCGCTGAAGGTGGATAGAGTCCAACGAAATCCTCGACAAGTTCAATCTTATCTCTGTTTGTCATGACGCAACTTGTTGGTCTGGGTGTGAGGATTTAAGTTTTCTTTATGGTAAGTTGTAATCCACATTGAAAACTGTTGTCTTTGACCTTCTTTAGTAAGTGCTGCAGGTCCTTTTTTTCTTATTTAAAAGTCTCTTTTCCACCATTTCTTTCCCGTTATTTTGAGTCTATCTGTTCTATGCATCAATGTTTATCATTATTCCATTATATTACAACATCTTTTCCCCAATTTTTTATTAAATTCTTTTATTGGGGGCTCTTACATCTCTTATCACAATGTATACATTCATCCATTGTGTCCAACACATTTGTTCATATGCTGCCATCATCATTTTCAAAGCATTTTCTTTCTACTTGAGTCTTTGATATCAGCTCCTCATTCCTCATTTTCTCCCCTCCTTCCCTATCCCCCCTCCCTCATGAACCCTTGATAAGTTATAGATTATTATTTTCATATCTTACATCATCGTCTGCCACCCTTCACCCACCTCTTCATTGTTCATGCTCCTGGGAGGGGGTTATATGTTGATCCTTGTGTTAGATCCTCCCTTTCTCCCTCCACCTTCCCTTAATCCTCCTGGTATCTCTATTCTCATTGTTGACCCTGAGGGGATTACCTATAGTGGATTCCCTGAGTTGCTGGCTCTTATCTGCAGCAGTGTGCATGTTCTGGTATAATCTGATTTGTAAGGTAGAATTGAGGTCATGATATAGCGGAGGGAAGAAAGCATTAAGGAACTAGAGGAAAATTGTGTGTTTCATCGGTGCTATACTGCACCCTGACTGGTTCATCTCTTCCTTATGACCTTCTGTGTGGCGATGTCCAATTGTCTAGAGATGGGTTTTGGGTCTCCAAATCATACAAGTCCTCTTAACTTTCTGCAATATGGAGAAAAAGTCTAGATGGCCATTAACCAGTTGCCATTGAGTAGATTCTGATTCATGTGTTATAGAGTAGAACTGAGTTACATGCTTTAGTTTTTGCTATAATCTGTATGGGAGCTGTTCACCAAGCCTTTCTTCTGAGACTTTGCTCGGTGGGTTCAAACCACTAACCTTTGGATTCAAATACAAGCATAACCCATTTGTGCCACCCAGGGGTCATCTAGAACACATTGCCATTGGGTTTCTTTTGATTCATGAAGACACCATATGTCACCGATAGAAACTGTGCCCTATAATTTTCTTGGCTATAATCTTTATGGCAAGAGATTGTCTGCCTGTTTGCCGTCTTTGGAAAGTATGAACCACCAATCTTTAAGTTAGTAGTTGAGTGTAACTATTTTGTACCACCCAGGTCATAGAGCTTTAGAATAACTGATACGGGAAAAAAAATCTCTGGAGTTCCTTCAGACATTTCATAACAGAGATTTTTTTATATGAAAAATATGATTACCCGCCAAACGCACATGCAAGAAGCTATTTACCTTACAATTTTGTTTTTGGAAGTGGAGGGTGGGGGGTTCACCAACATTTGCCTCCCACATACGTGTATACACACACCCTAATTCCTTTCCTCTGACCAAAAACTAGTGATTAGCTGTGGAAAGGAAAGAATCCAAGGCAGATGTAAAGACAAGAACTAAAACATAAGGATTTTGATGCAAATCATTAAATGTGGTGTTTCTAGTTGCCGACTTTCCTTAGCTTCTCCCCTGTTTTGCCTTGGGAAGTAACACACATTTCATTTTTATAATCATGTTAGAATGTGTAGCTCCTAAAAAGGATATAATCTTTTTTTCTTTTCGTTTTGTTTGATAGTTGTTCTTTTTACTCTCCACCTACTTTAAATGTCAAGAGATAAATTCTAGAACCCAAAATGCAATGTAATTTAGTACTTCCATCTGGAAGCGTGCTTTTTCTGTGAGTTCTTTTTCCAAACAGAGTGTCATGTGCGTGAGTAGCCCTCTGTTCCTGTGCTTCCTGGGAGGAAGCACAGCTCACCTCTAGCATCTCAGATGGGACCTGGCACATTGAAACATTTATAGAGATGGTGTGAGTGAATAATAAAGAAAGTCCTTTTTGCGTTTTAACTACCTAATATATCCAGGGTAGGCCTGGTGGTATAGTGGTTATGCGTTGGGCTACGATCCCCATGGACAGCAGTTCAAAACCACCAGCAGCTCTGAGGGGGACAGACTGGGCTTTCTACTCCTGAAAAGGGTTACAGGCTCAGAAGCCCACAGGGGGTCCCTATGAGTCAGCATCGACTCAATGGCAGTGAGTTTTGTTTTTTTAACACATGACAAGTAGGCTGGCTAAACTTCGTCTTACTCTCATCCTAACATTCCATGCTCCCATCATTATCAAAAGGTACTATTGGTAGTGCTTACTCCATTTAGAAAGGAGCCCTGGTGGCATTGTGGGTTAGGCGCTGGGCTGCTAAGGACAAGGCTAGCAGTTAAAACCCACAGGCCACTCCATGCGGGAAAGATAAATCTGTCTGAAACCCTAGGAAGCAGTTCAGCTCTGTTCACTCTGAGTTGGAATCGACCTGATTTGGCAGTAGATAATACAAATTCCATTTGGAAGGTCAATTCCTCTTAACATAACCTTCCCATCCAGCCTGGTTGTACAAAAAATATTCAATAAGATACATTCCCTAATCATAGAAAATTTGAGCCTGTTCCTTTCGTTTCTGAAGCTCAAAACCAAGCAGCAAAGAGCCAAGGCTGGGTAGACTTGGTTATATAACTAGAGAATGTACTCGCCTGGGTGCAAACTCTCATATCATACTAGTTAATTCTGAATCCTATGATAAGGCGTAAGATATTATGCCTCCAAGTGTTATTTTATTTTCCATGATGAAATTGTAACAGGAATAAATGTGCTTATCTTTCAGTGAGTTCAACACATGCCTACCCTAAGTTGGCTCCTTACAGGCCGCCAGGACAGCTGCTCTCTCCCCCTTTGTTACTCTCGGTCATTTTGAATTCCTCTTTCACCATCATCGTGCAGCTGTGTGCATTTCTCTTTGTGAAGCAGCAGCCCTGGTATTTTGAGATCTACAAATACAGGTAAAGTTCAGTTTCTTAATTCCTTCACTCTCTGAGAGATATGCAATGAGCAGTCAATGAACTGGTACACTTTGGGTTCAACAGATATCCTAAAATTTTAGTTAGCAGAAGTTGAGTGTCCACACCTCAAAACACAAGTGCTAGGACAAGACACAATCAATAGAAGGAGGGCTGGAAGAAGCCACGTTGTGTGAGAAGGAGGGGGTCTGTTAAATTGGCCGATGGAAATATAGTGTTACTGGCTGTATTATCCCTCTGTTATTTAAGCATCACATAGACTGGGGTTGAGCATTCTTTTCTGTAGTGGTTCAGCTGCAAACATGGTGGGCTTTGTGGACTAGATGATCTCTGTTGTAACTACCAGGCCTAGTTGTTGCAGCATAAAATCACCCAGCGAATATGTAAACAAATGAACATGGCTATGTTCCAAAAAAAACTTTATTCACCAAAACAGGGTAGATTAGCTCAGTGGGTTGGTTTGCTAAGCTTTAATGCAGACATACACCAATCGATATTGATTTATACTAAATAACATAAACTAAAAACCTAAATAATAACTATTTTTTAAAATGAATGTTAAAGATGCTAGTTGATTGGGTTGGAACACTAAAATCCAATTAGCCAACCTAGTTCTTTCTAATTCTGGCTTTGTCTCTATCAATAGGACTCAGGACAAATGAATTCACTTCCCTGGACTTCAGTTTCTTAAACTATTAAGTAAAGATGACAAGATATGAAATATAGATATTCAAACTATCTTTTTCTGATAAGACTTTACCATTCCCGCCACAAATAAAAATACAGGGAAAATTACTCTTTTGAAGCAGGGCATAACCAACTGCTACGCCCTCTCCCTCCACCTTTGGTCATCAGGTGGATTCTAACACATAGCAATGCTACATAGGGCTTTCAATACTGTCCCTCTTTAAAGGAGCAGACATGCTAAAATATCCTAAGAATATGGAATTCCTTTTCAATTCAAAACTAGGTTTTCCTTTAGAATGATGATGTTAAAAGGTGTACGATTCTGGTTGACTCTAGGAGAATACACTGTGTCGTTAAAAGGGCACAACCCCACCCACCGCCGCTGTGTTCATTCCCAACTCACAGCGACCCTCGATAGGGTTTGGGGACTGTAAATCTTTACAGGAGCAGGATGCCTCATCTTGCTCTTCAGGAGCAGTTGATGGGTTTGAACCACTGAACTCGAGGTTGACAATCCAACGCTTACTTGACTGAGCCTGTGTAGCCTTTAATAAGCTAGCTGTGTTGTAGAAGTCCTCGACTTTCTTATAGGCAATACGAAGGAATTGGGCAGGGTACTCTTTGATATAAAACTATAATTAAGGCCATCTGAGTATAAAGAGGTCTGTCTCCTTTTGTATAAGAATGCCTCAGGACTACTGATTGCTTGCTTTGTTAATTTATTTAGCCAAAAAAGTAAATAAATAAAATAACTGATCATCTACGAGATACCAAGGAGCCAAGGATAATAAGACTTAAGTCTTGCATATAAGTTTACAGTTAAAAATTAATCTTATTTATAAACATTTATGTGGGAGAAAATGTGGTAGTTTGCTTCTTTAAAGATATACAGCCTCGGAGCCCCTATTGGGCAGTTCTGCTCTGCCCTACGGGGTTGCTCTGAGTAAGAATAGACTATATAGCCCCGGACTTGGTTTGAGGTATAAATAGTTGTAAAAGTGGAAAATAGTTTTAAAGTGTCAAGCTGAATCAGAAAGCCAGTAGAAACTACTATGTGGGCTATTATTTTAAAAACAAAATTGAAAAATAAACTTTGCAAATTGATCAATCAGGACTAAGAAAATCCATCTTTTAAGCCAACATGTTCATGAATAAACATTATGTGGCCCCCACTGTGCTAGGTGCAAAGGTTTTGTTGTAAATTCCAGGGTAACCAAAAGCAGAAAAGTACAATGAAAATGTCCACATCTAAGATACTGCCATTAGAAAATATAGCTATATAAACTAACTTATAAACAAGGAACTAAGGGCTGTTATCAAATAATAGAAATGACCAGTTCTGCTTTACCAGCCAAAGCAGAAACATTGCCAATCCAGTGATGTCTGAAGGAGGTTGGGGTGATAGTAGATCTAACTGGAAATGTGCAAACTGTGAGATGCGGGAAAACCAGAAATACTCTCCTGCATGTGGAGTCTAAGGTATCTGTGGGGAGCCACACGAGGCCAGGCCAGGAGGGTAGGTTGTGCGAAGCTGAGAAGTCTGGGTGTAATTTATTGGGAAAATGATGCTGTAGGCACTTCCTAAGCAGGACAGTCTCATGTTTTGATCCTTAGGCTGATTCTTCAGCGGTGTGAGGTGAATTGATTAGACAAGGACTCATTCAGCATCCGAGTTGGCCTTGCTTTAGCCGACACTATTAATTTGCCTTTGGCAATCGTGAGAACACCACAGCACGTGATCATCCGATCCCTTTAGAGGGGGGTCACCTGTCCTTAACGGACGAAGCAAAACCTTGACTGCCTCCGAGTGTCACTTTTGTTTTGTCGTTGCAAGAGTTGTCCAAGATATTCTGGCTGAAGGAGCTTAAAAGCTGAGGTCTCGTGGTAGCGATGACCTCTCATTTATCTTGATTTGGGGGCCTGTTGAATAAAACGTATCATAAGCGCTGGTGATTCTTTTATAGGGAGTGCTTTCTGGCCAACCAAACGAAATTCTCAACAAACATGACTTTGGAAAGAAACTGTACTGGAAATGCCACTATGCTTCCTGGCTCCATTCTGAGTTTTGAGAGCACCACACTGTGGCCCATCTGCACCATCAACTGTATCACTGTAGCATTTATCTTTTCTAAGGGAAAGCCATTTCGAAAACCCATCTACACGAACTGTAAGTATAAGAAGGTTTTAAGTTTCCTTTCTAGTTATTCCTGGCCCTGCTTTGCCTTCCCCCTCGCTGCAGCTGACCGGTGAAGTGACAAGTTGAGGGAGAAACAATTTCCATCCTCCAAAGTGGTCATTGAATTATAAAAAAAGAGTGGTAGCATCCAGGGGCAGAAATCTGCTTGTGCACAGATAAGCACAAACATTATTAAGGGGTCACGTGAGTCCTATCCTATTGTGAGTCTTCAAGAGTCATTTTCAACACATACAAACACATCATGACAAAGCACACACAGCTTGTTGAAGTTAAAAATGAAGACCCCAATTGAGAGAAGTCCTATCATTGACCATACAGTGTCACTTCTGAGAATGAAAGCAGGTACCATGAACACTTATACCAGACTTCAAAAGGACTAGGGGGTAAGTTAGAAATATGGATACCCTGTCTATCATGGATCTTGGCTGAAATACGACAACACAAGAAAGATGCGTGACAGTATTTCATTGACTATGCAAAGGAATTTGATTATGTGGATCATAACTAATTATGGATCGCATTGCAAAGTATGGAAATTCCAGGGCACTTAATTTTGCTTATGTAGAACCTGTTCATTGACCAAGAGGCAGTCGTTCAAACAGAACAAGAGAATACAGCCTGGTTTAAAATCAACCAAGGTGTGTTAGGGTTGTATCATTTCCCCATACTTGCTCAATCTAGGGTTGTATCATTTCCCCATACTTGTTCAGCAAATAATCTAAGAAGATGAACCATTTGAAGAAGAATGCAGCATCAAGATTGGTGGAAGACTTCTTAATAAACTGCTATATGCAGTTGGCACAATCTTGCTTGTCAAAAGACAAAAGGATGAGAAATACTTACTGATGAGACCCAAGTCTTCAGTATGGATTACCCCTCAACTCAGCATAAACAAAACAAACATTCTCACAACTGACCAATAGCAACATCATGACAAATGGAGAAAAGGCTGAAATTGACACGTATTTCATTGCACTGTCCACGACATGGCCCATGGAAGTGGCAGTCAAGAAATCAAGCAATGCCTTGCATGCACTGTATTGGGAAGCTGGAAAAGAAACAAGAACGGCTGAAGAAGAATTAATGTCTTTGAATTTTGGTGTTGGTGAAGAATATTGGCCACAAAAAATGAACAAAATCTGTCTTGGAAGCAAGACAGCCAGATTGCTCTTTAGCAGCAAGGCTAGAGGCACTTTGTCTCATTCCCTGTGGGGCACGTTATGAGGAGGGACCGCGACATCATGCTGCGAAAAGTATGAAGGGCGCAAATAAGATCTGCAGTGAGATGTTTGACGCAGCGGCGGCCCCACTGGAATCCAGCAGCAATAATCGCGGGGGGTGGGGGGCGTGCCTGACCGGCGGCGTTTCTTCCTGTCGTGCACAGACTCAGTATTAATCGGAACAGACTCCACGGCCCCTAACAACAATAACAACAACCATGTATCATGTAATTGGCTTCAGCATGTCAGCATTATAATGATGTGAAAAACATACTTTGATCTAGCTTCTGATTCCTCTATAACTAAGTCCAAATATTGTGACATTTTTTCTGACTTTTGATACATAATTTAAATTGCTTTCTAGAAAATGTGTACTGATTTTCACTTCTATTACCTGCTTCTGCAATCTTATATAGCATACTAAAAAAATAAAAGTTTGCTGATATAACATAAAAAGTGACATTTCTTTGATCACCAGTGACAATAAGCATATTGTCATTTATTAGTTATTTCTCCTCCTGAGAATTATTGTTTCATATTTTTATCCATTTCTATTAGGTGTCCGTTATTTTTCTTATTTATTTGTATGGGTTACTTATTCCTTTGTTCTTTTCTCCCATTATTTTTATTCACAGATTTTTCCCCTCGTTATCAAAGTACATCGCTATTTTAGTTTCATTTATGCTTTTGTAGTATCCAGCCAACTTTCTCTTACTGTTTGAGGTAGGGATCCAACTAGTTTATTCAACGAATTGACAAATTTTCTCTGGAGAATTTATTGACTACTAAATAGTTAAGATTTTTCCATTTATATGCCCCCCAATTATTCATAATACCACTTTTATCACACCTGCATACATGTATACCTGTATACATAAAACTGATAGGATACATTTATATCATAGTCATATATTTATATCCATATCCAGGCTAGGCATTAGAAGGCCTCAGAATGTTCATGGAAATAGAATTGAAAGATCACCATATAAAAACCAAACCAAACCCACTACTAGTGAGTTGATTCAACTCACAGGGATCCTATGGAAGAGTATAGAACTTCCCTGCATGGTTCTCAAGGCTGTAAATCTTTGTGGAAACCAACTGTCACATCTTTCTCCATCAGGGCAGCTGGTGGATTAAAATCACCAAGGTTTTTATAATCCCTTTAAGATTTTGATACTTTGGGCAGAATTTATATATTTACACAATTTTGTCTTCTCACTTAGGAACATGCCAGATCTCTCTCCATTCATCATCCTTTGTTTTATGTATCTTAGTATGTCTTTGTGGCGTTCTCTATTGCAGATCCTGAACATTTAAGAATGAATCATATGTGCTTTATATTTTCCTTTATATTGTTAATGGTTTCTCCCCATTATCATATTTTTTAACTGGTTAACATATATATGTGGGAAAATAGTAGTGAAATTTACACTTATTTTATATCTGAAAATCTTTCTTCATTTTGCTATAAATCTTTGATTCTTGAGTATTTTAGAAAGACAGGATTGTTATCTATAAATTTTAATGATACTTTCTCCTTCCAGTAACTAAAATGCTTATTAATAGTTTCTGCATTAGTGGACTCAGATTTCCTGAGACAATGTTAAATAATAGGAGTAATATCAGATAATTCCACTTTTCAGTAATACTAACTAGTCTCTTATATGTGGGGGAAAGTTACCTGTTTTCATAGAGATTTCGAGGTCTGAACCCCTTTAGTCAGAATAGGCTCTCTGGCAGTGTTTTGGAGTCTCTTGTAAACATGATAGTAACTATCAGCTCAAGGCAGGCTGCATCATTAGAGAACCCACCTCTCTTTCTAGCCAACCAAGAGTACTTCAAAAGATCAAGACTCGGAGTTGTATTTCATCAAATGCCCTTTCATCTTTTACTCAGATGATGGTCTTGTAGTTCTCTTCAGACCTACTGTTAGACTGAGTGACATTTATAATAAACTGTGTTACTTTCAAGTCATGTGCTTGAGCAAGTCCTTCTTGGGAATTACACTAAAGTTATAGCTTACAATTTATAATACTAAAAACCAGTTTTTGTTTAAATGACTATATTTCATGCATATTATTCATATGTTTAAATTTTGGTGTAGTGTTTTGGTAGGTTGCCTAGTAATCTGACTTTTTTAACATAGAAAAAAGTTATAATTTCTACCTAATTATTCTCAGTTAACTTGCAAGAATTCATTAGTAAAATCATTGCATTCCAATCCGTCCTTTTAAAGAATACTTTCTTAGGTTATTGGTTTAGGTTATCCTCTTTTGAAACTGTTTTTTTAAAAACAATATCTATCTTTGCTGAGAGAATTTTATGTCATTTAAGTTATCAAATGCTAGTATTGGATTGAACTGTCATACAATTGTTAGTACCTTCAACAACTCTTTTTGCATCTTCCCATCCAAATTTGATCCTATGTGTTATTTTTCATTTAGGTGTATTATTTATTTTGAATTTATTATGTATTCATTTTGGAGTTTTCTTTAAAGACCAATTCTTTAAAATTCTGTATGTTTTATAATTTCTGATTTGATTTTTATGCTAGTTGTTGTTTTCTTATTTTTTAGTCATTTTTCTAAATGTGTGATTGACATTACAATTCTTGTATTTTCTTTAATTCATATTAAATTAGAGAAACATTTAAGATTAAAAATGTGCAGTTTGCAATTAAGAATATGCAATAGGCTTTAATCTTCCATACGTCTGTGATTTAATCCATGATTTAATCCTTCTTTTACCATTTTGTTTTCAAAATAGTGATTTTTGCTTTCAAGAGGGAAGGAATTTTGTTTGCTTATATTATCCTACTATTACTTTTTTCTGATCAGTATACAAATATAATTTTGACTTCTGTTTTGCCTCAATAGATTTTGTTTTAATTTGTAAATTGGAAGATGTTTTTCACGTAAACTCAGTTAATAATTACAAGTTTTACTATCATACTCAGAGGATCTATTCTGTAAAATGTCTGCTTTGGGTCACTTATGGCAAATTTATGCATCACATAATATGAATTTTCATCTTTGTTTTTCTAAACAAATCATAAATATGAGAAAAAGGAAGTCTCCCTATTCCTGAGGTAAAAGTGTACGTTACTGTATTAAACCAGTCTCAGTAGTTACATTATTCAAATTAACTTTGGCTTGACCTACTTTTTATTTTTTATTTTAACATTTTATTAGGAGCTCTTACATATATAATTGCAATCCATATATTCATTAGATCAAGCATAGGCGTAAAATTGCTGCCCTTATAATTTTCTTTCTTTTTTCAAATTAAATACTTTTATTGAGGGCTCTTACATCTCTTATCACAATCCAT
>NW_022103914.1:9717195-9722122 GCF_000313985.2 Echinops telfairi
CAGACCTCTCTATTGGTTCCCTGGTACATGTTGGTATGTTGTTTTCACCTCTTGGCACACTGGGCTGAAGTCTGTTGACCTACGTTTTTGTACAGTTGGTCCATTACACTTTTTAAGAGCATGCTAAGATCAACCTCTAATTTTATATTTCCTATAAACTTCTTGCATATTTAATATTTTTTAAAACTTTTGATGAAATATTTGATGATGCCTTTCTTTGGCTTCAGTCCCAACAAATTGAGATGCTTCATGTTTTAAGGTGAATTCCTTTTTTATATTATTGTAAATACATTTCAAGGGGGATATCTGCACTTGGCTAACACTCTAATTTTAAGGTCAGGTGCTGGGTCCTTTTATGTGAGTTAAATAAAGCTATTGCAGTAGTTGTATAATAATAATGCTTGTGTATAAACTCAAATGCCTATGTGCAATATTCCAAATAATTTTAAATGAAAAACGTTTTATAAACAGACATCCCAAGTGTAATCATATAATGATCATATACTCTCAAGGTTACAAGTCAACAGTCCTTGAAACTGCTCTGGAAACATATAAGCAACTTCATTTAATATAACAGGAAGGCTTTTGCCCTCCTCGCCACTCCAGCAGAAACTCAACTGGACAATGACCAGACCCAGAAAAAGTATGGATATAAAATGAAAGAAACAGATATGGGAATATTCGCTAGGTCTTTCCTTATCTGAAGATAAGCTGTAATGACCAGCATAGGACTTGTCTTCCCAACAAAGCCCTATTCCGCTTTGCTCATCAATGGCAATTAACTGAGGAGGGCGATATGCACTTTAATTTTTCATGTTGCTTCTCAATCAAAGCAGAACTTAACGGACCTTGTTGTTTTGTTACCCTTTGCTCTCCTGTGCGTGGGCCTGCCCTGCTTTTCAGATCATTCATCTGAAGGCAGATGTGGGCACAACACTGAACCCAGTTGGCAGTAAGTATGTGGCCATGGTCAAGATGGCACACCCTCTTATTCTCCAGCCCGTAGATCCCTTGAATCCAAAACAAAGAAAGGAACAAGACTCTGCCTACGGTCTTCTTAGCATCGAGCTATTCCACAATGCGTTATTTTGATAGCTGCATTGTCCGCTTTTCTCCTCTCTGCTTCTACTTCTCTTCTAGTCCCTGGAAAAAGTGGGACACACCTGCTGCCTGGAACCCGCTGCTGTGGAGTCAGTCTCGACTCAGGGTGGCCCCAGTATGTCAGAGGAGCACTGTGTGCCACAGGGTTTTCAATGCCTGGCTTTTCCGCAGTGGGCCTCCCTTTTATCTGAGGTGCCTTTGGGTGGGCTCAAACTTCAACTCTTGGGGCTAGCAGTTGGATCTGCTAACCATTTTCACTATTCAGGAATGCCTTGTGATATCTAGTTGTATGCATAAAGTGATATGTGAATGAATAGGAGGGTAGGCATAGTGGGTCAAGGGTGAAAATAAAACTTCTGGCTTCAAAGACAAACCTGCTGTAGAGGGGCAATTGCCTGACATTTATTACTGGTGTTGATAATGCAGACTTGAGATGGAAATTGTTAAGGATTTCATCTTGCTTGGATTCACAACAATGCATATAGAAGCGCAGTCAAGAAGTCAAAGGATATATTACACTGAGCAAAAATCTTCCATTCCAGATCTCTTTTAAAGGATTAAAGAGCAAGGCTGTCACTTTGAGGACCAAGGTGGGACCGCCCCCAAGCTATGGTCTTTTCAATGGTCTTACATGCATAGGAAAGCTAGAAATGGCATAAGGAAAACCAAAGAAGAATCAATGCATTTGAGTTATGGTTCTGGGGAAGAATACTGAAATTACCATGGACTTCCAGAAGAACAAATAAATCGGTCTCAGAAGTTTAGTCAGAATGCTCCTTAAGCTGGTCTTGTCTCATGTACTTTGGACTTGTCATCCGGAAAGACAAGTCCCAGGAACAGAATATCATGCTTGGTCAAATAAAAGGGCAGCCATACAGAGAAAGACCCTAACGGAGATGGACTGACCCAATGGCCACAACAATATCTCTTGGCGACACTGATTAAACACTCCTCCTTGTTTGCAAGCTCATAGTGACCTCGTGTGCTATAATCCTGTCAGGAAACAGTCCCAAGGCACCATCTACAAAATACTCTGCTAAAAGCTCTGACGTAATACAATTGGGGCATATGAACAGTGATTTGGGGACAGTGCATCCTGGGAAATTGACTCACTGTAATAAAGCATCTTGAACAGGTTGGAAATAAAGACCGCAGCAGATAAGCATGCTCTATACTCATTTATTCCTTTAATTCAGTGTCCCCCAAACCAGATAGAAAGTAATTTTCAAGTGGACAAAATCTAACTGATATGTACATTACAAATAATGCATAAGCGAGGATTTAGGAGGCCTTAAAGAGGAAGTGTCACTGAAGTTCAGTTGTTGGAGCTATGGAAGATTGGACCTTCCCAAAGACAGGAAGAATGTCTCCACAGGGTATTCTGTGAGCGGAAGCACAGAAATTGGGAAAAGTTGGGTCTCTCTGGGAGGTGCGGCCGTTGCAGTTCCACTTCCTATTACACATAAGGTGGAAGAGTCAGGGATCAGTTTCAGACACTGGGACCAGTTGGTGGAAGGTCTAGAATGATCAGCTGCAGAGTCACAGACTGGGTTCCTTAGACAAAACAGGATGAGGCGGTACCAAGAGGGATGAGCGTTCCCTCCCGTGTGTAGAACACAGCAGGCAAACAAGGATAGTGCACGTGCCCCTATCGTGACTTAGATGGCTTCTCATGGCACTGCATCTCTGCAATCCCCTCCCCACCCCCCATGAGCACTCAGTTGAGTGACCTGCAGAATGGAGGTCACTATAATGGATTTTATTTACAACATCCTCTGCCCAGCTTTCCAAGGCAAGATGTTAGGATACGCCCTCTCTTCTGTAAGCGTTGGGGCCTTTTTCACCATATGCGGGGACATATTAAAACATCTGGAGATGTATCTGGTATTTGTCCAACAGTGAGATTTCGGTAATGTGTGCCAAATTGTCTGAAATACTTTGTAGTATCTTAAAGTGCTATTTGGTGTTTCCACAGACATCTTCTCATTTCTCCTTATATCAGCCTTGGGCCTGACAATTTTCCTTTTCTTCTCTGATTTTCAAGCTATATACCGTGGAATGGAGGTAAGTGGTATTGATTTGCACATCTGGAGGGGCTGGCATATACAATGAGATCATATCTGAGTTGTAGTTTGCAAGTCATTTATTACCATATTCTCTTTGACCACTACACAGTCGGGCTATTCCCATTTGTTGCTGTTGTGAACTCTAGAATCAATTTGATTTGACAACCTTTATGACCGAGTAGAACGACTTGCTAGGGTCGCCTAGGCTGCCATCCTCCTGGTGCAGAGCAGCAGAATGGTTCCCCTGGTGAGTCACAGTTCAGGAGTGTAGCCTCCTCTCACCTCACAGCACAGGAGTCCTGAGTTCCTTTAGTCTGTTCCTACTAGATACATTACGTTTGCATTCTTTATTCCGCCAGGTTGTACTAGTACAATAAAATCATGCATTGTCATGTCATTCTCAAGTTGAACATTTTTAAACACATAGTAGACATTTTTCTTAATGCAGCTGGCAAAAGAGAGAAAAGGCAGATGTTCAGACCATATGTTAGTCAGATACCAGGTGCCAAACCAAAAAAACCAAACTCACTGTCGTCAAGTCAGTGCCAACTCATAGCGACCCGATAGGACTGGGTAGAACTGGCCCTGTGGGTTTCTGAGACTGTCACTCTCTCTTTATGGGACTAGAAAGCCTCGTCTTTCTCCCGAGAGCAGCTGGTAATCTTGAACTATTGCCCTTGCAGTTCGTTTCAGGGGATATGAGCTGATCCAGGGTGTACGAAATTAAAAGTAAATCCATCTAGGAATTGAGAATCTATCCCTGGACCCATCATGGCAAGGAAGATGAAAGAAACTGAGTCTTGAACTCCTAGCCATAGTTTCCGTACTGAAACAGGCCACAGGAAGGGAGAAAGGGTGAAATGACCTTCCAAGGTCATCGAAGTACTAAAAAGGCACAGGGAGAGGAGGTGTTCACTTGTAGCTGAGCTGTCTGCCCGGGAGCTTCCTGATCTTGAAGGATAAACCAGATTTGACCGGAGGGGATGACAGGAGTACAGTCTACAAGTAAGAAGAAGCTAACCCTTTTGTCTTGCAAATGCAAAAGAATGTAGGGCCGGGCAGAGGTAAAAATCAAAAGCAACGTTTGTTTCCTAGAACAAGTAGCGGATAAAGCTAAAACAGTATGTTTTACAGATGAAAATGCAGCATTCAGGATGGGATGGATTAACAAAGGCATCCAGCGGAATGCTGGCTTCCTGCCTAGAGCAACAGGAGGTGGCTGAAGATACCTGAGCAGGCTTTTGCACAGAGCACTCAAGACGGGTTAATTAGATGGTGGCAGGGAGTTCATAGGTAGGCGTAGAGAGGCTGTGGAGAGAAAAGGCGTGGGGAAATGAAAACTAAACCTATGCATGCATTGATCAAACGTCATGGAGCCTCGGTGTGGGCTTCGCACCAAGGTTACTGTCTTAGGGCTCTCTAGGAGAACAGAACCAGCATGTGAGTGTGTGGGAGTGTCTACAGATACGGAGGGTTTTTTGGTTTTTCCTCCAGTGGATTGTGGACTGGTTCACATGATTGTGAGGGCTGGTAAGTCAAAATCCATACATCATGCAGTAGCTTGGAGACTCCTGCAGGCTTGCTTCCTCAGACAGTAGTAAGTCCTGGTGACAGACAGGACAACACAGAGCAAAATCTGTGAAGATAAGTATTTAGTGTCAGCTGGCAGAATTCATTCTTTTTTTTTTTTTTTTAACATTTTATTAGGGGCTCATACAACTGTTATACCAATCCATACACACATCAATTGTGTAAAGCGC
>NW_022103914.1:9723087-9727658 GCF_000313985.2 Echinops telfairi
GAATTCATTCTATGGAAACTCCCTTTCCACCTGATTGACTACATGTGGAATGTGCTTATAGCATTGCTTGACATTCTGGAATAGCAACTAGAAAAATGTTTATCTAGACATGGGGACCACACTCTATGCCTAGCACTTGACCTAACAAAGTCGACACATATCATTTACCATTACTGTTACACATGGCATCACCATGAGTTGGAATTGACTGGATGGCAGTTAACACAACATTACAGGGATGAGTAAGGCATTATCATTGCTCTGAAATAATCCAGAAAACAGAAGAAAAGAAAATCACTAAGCAATTGACAGGTTCCTCTTTAGGCCAGTGGTCCTCAACCTTCCTAATGCTGCGACCCTTTAACACAGTTCCTCATGTTGTGGTGACCTCCCAACCATAAACTTATTTTTGTTGCTACTTCATAACTGTAATTTTGCTAGTTTTGAATTGGGCGACCCCTGTGAAAGGGTCCTTTGACTTCCAAAGGGGTCACGACCCACAGATTGAGAACCGCTGCTCTAGGCCAAGAGATGAAGAGTCTGCCTGGATGGGACTGGTGGTACTTATGAGAGAAAGATCCAGGCTCTCTACTATATTCTGACCCACTATTAAATCTAACCTTTCCACCACCCCACAACAACCCTTCCACCAGTCTGCTATGTTTCACAGCTCTGATAAAGGCTATCCTACTTGGTGGGGGTGGGGAAATGACAAGCAATTATTACTTTGAAATAACTCTCATCAAAATAGGGATGTATTGAAGTAGAGCACTATAGCGTATCTGTAGTCTTAGTCTTCCTGAGAGTTCCACACGCAGTCATCCTTATTCTACCCAGAAAAGCCAAAAAGGGACAGCCATGGGGGCATTTCTGCCTTCCTCCCTATTACGTCATTGTCATTCATGCCCAATGTGTATATTTCGATGTTAAAAGTAGGTCGGTTGAATAGTTGGAACTTCACCAAGCCTTTAGGGCTGTGAAGATTTGTTCAGAAAACATCAACCAGTTTCAATCAAAATAAATTTGTACCTCTGCCCCCCTTACGTTCCAGCCATGTGTCAACTTTAATTACGAGCGAGAGCGAACGAGCGAGAGAGTAAATTCCAGGCAGATTTTGCTTTCATAGACTTGGAAATAATATTATTGCACGAATGATTTAATCTTATACCCTCTCTTTTCTGCAAATGAAATAAACTTGAAGAGAGATACAACAGCTCCCACATCTCTTCTGCTCACATCCACCATCCGGACACGTTCACTAGATAGCCACTGGCAGGTGGAGGGAGGACAGGCCAAGATGCAGTCAGTTCTCATTTTTGTCCTGACCCTTCCATTTATTAATTGGCTTTGACTCCCCAAGCAGGACACTGCCCTGCAGTTTTATCATCTGTAAAGTGGAGAAAGTAATGCCCACCCTTCAAGTTCTGCAAAGCCCTTTAAGCATTAACTAAGGTAATTAATATGCATTTAAGTGCAAGGTATGCAAATCATACGATGCTACTTCTTTGTCAACAGTTCCTCCCAACCGTCACATCATGGAGGATTTCCGTTTTCGTAGCTGCCCTTGTTCAATTCTGTGTGGCCTTCTTTGTAGAGGTAAGCTAATTTCTGTGTGGTTCTTATTTTGGGGGGTGCGTGGGTAGGAACAAAGAGTTTTATTCCCAAAAGAAGGTAATTCTTTTAGATCAACCACTTTGGTCTCTAAAAATGATAGCTATTAAAGAGTTTATAAAAACACACACATTTTGTTTTAGTGAGAAATTACTTGATAATTTAGAGTTCTTTGAAAGCTATGTAGAAATGCTTCTGGTATTTTCAAAAGAGAAAGCCAAACATAGAAGAGTAACTAATTTGTCTCCATAGGGAGAGATTCTATTATCCTTCTCTGGCATTTTACATAACCTGCTAAAGACTAGAGGAGCCCTTGTGGCACGTGGTCACTGCAAGGTCAGCAGTTGGAAACCACCAGCAGCTCCACAGGAGAAAAGGGAGGCTTTCTACTCCCATAAAGAGTTACAGTCCCAGAAATCCACAAGGGGGTGGGGTACAGCTCTACCTTGTCCTATAGAGTCGCTATGAGTCAGCGTCTACCCGAGGGCAATGAGATTGCTTTCTTGGAGACTAGACCAGGTGATCCTTCACCTGGAAAGGTCAGTGAGCATTAACCTCAGCAGGAGAACCATCTGAAGACAGGTTTGCCTACGTAAGAGCGAAAGGACGCGGTGGTTCACTGGAGTCAACATCCACCTCTGGAATTGTTCGTTTGCAGTGTTTCTCTGTGTTCTGTGTCACGGGGTGATTTTCGTGACTCAGTAAAAGGCTCAAGTGCCATTTTTCTAAGGAAGCATTTTATATCCAAGCTTCCAAAAAAATATGAAAAAAAAAATTTTTTAATTCATAGAATTTTTAGGTATTAGAGCTGAAGTATACAGTCAATACCTTTTAAAAATAAAAATAAAAGTTTTTCACTCCAAGAAAAACACTTTGAGACAAGGATTTCCCACGCCACCCCTGGATTTAGTTAGGATTTTATCTGACTCCTAGTGACCCTCTCTCTACAACATAATTAACCCCTCCTCATCCTGCAGCACCCTCTTGACTGTCCTTATGTTTGAGCCCATTGTTGCAGCCCCGTGTCAGTTCATCTTGCCAAGCGCCTTCCTCTTGGCTTCTCCTCTTCTTGAACAAGCATAACGTCCCTTTCAGCCATTAGCCTCTCCTCGGAACTTGTCTGAAGTACACACGACAAACTCTCACCATCCTCACCTCTGAGGAGCATGCTCTGGCTGTACTTCTTCCAAGACAGATGTGTTTGTTCCTTTGGCAACTCACGTACTTTTGCTATTCTTCACTTGCACCACAATTCAAATGCACCGATTCTCTAAGTCTTCCTTACTCAATGTCCACATTTCATATGCATGGGAGGCAATGGAAAATACCATGACTTGGGTCAAATGCACCTTTGTCCTCAAAGTAACGACATAAAAATTACACATTACAGATTGTGTGATATTATTTGGGGGCTAATAAAAACAGAATACAAAATGTTACCACTCTATTATAAATGAATCTGTAAAACTTGTGCATGTATGTGGGCAAAGGATGAGGGAATTCATAAAAGTAGTAAGAACACTATTTGATTCCTAGGATTTATCCAGCCACTCAGCATTTATTTGGCACTTTCAATAGGGCAGGTGGCAGTAACAGGACTGAACAGTAATTTTCTTCTTCTTCTTGGTTTTGAGTACCTTGTGGTTGTTACCTTTCAGTCTGGTGGAAAGTCATTTTAAGTGATTTATTAGCCAGGATCTAGCTAAGAACTCTGTGGAAATGAAGTGTTTTCAGAACTCTGAGCACAACCCCTCTTCTGGTCTGGGGATGAGGCTTCCGAAGCTGCTGGGCTCACTGGGAGTAGCAGCAAGAAACTGTAGCACAAGCAACAAGCACATTTTAGGGATGGCCTGGGGAAACGGTGTGGTTTTAATGAAATTGGTGGCCCAGGAGAATATAGATGAAGATTTGATCTTTTGCTTTGTTTCCACCTGAATTTCCAGGACGCCATCCTTCAAAACCGACAGCTCTGGCTATTGATCAAGAAAAAATTTGGTTTCTATTCTAAAAGCCAATATAGACACTGGCAGAGAAAGCTGGCAGAAGACTCCATGTGGCCTCCCACAAACAGGACAGACTATGCAGGAGAGGGCAAAAATGGTTTCTACATCAACCTAGCCTATGAGAGCACTGAGCAGATTCCAAAAGAAAAACGGGAACTCAGAGATGAAACCACAGAACAGCATTTCTTAACCAGACTCTAATCAGAATTGTGGACCTCCATGCTTATCAGCATCACCATTCTTCAGAGAAACGACGACACGAGTGGAGGTGGTGGCTGACCCTTACCTAGTCTCTATCTGAGGACTCAAAGCCCAAGTATACCTACATCGAGGCTTGAGATAAAGGGCATTCAACATACTCATTTTTCTGTATCCTATAACATGAAGGGGGAAAAATCATTTCATGGATTACTTATTTCATTCATAACATGTCCTGTAAACTTTACTGACATTATATACTAATAGCCTGTTTAAATTGCACAGTGTAAGGCCATGAAATTAGTGATTTGAATATCAATAGAAGGTAAATTGAGTGAAAGTTTGGCCTTCACTAATATACATTGCTCATGTACAGAAATACAAGAATTCGGGAGAAAAAAAGAAACTCCCAATAAACTGTTTACAAGTTTACTTAAATCTGATATTCATTTGGGAAGAATATTTGTTTACATGTCTAAAAACTCTCCTATGTGCTCCATTCCCAACCCGCCATTTATTTTGAATCATCTGATAGAGAAACAAGAATGGTAACAACACTAACAGTAGATGGCTAGAGTTGTGGATGTGAAGAACAGTAGAGATTTCTATTAATTGCATATGATCTTGGTGGGAGCAGAGCTAATACCTCAGCCAACTTCACCAAAGTGGGTCATCTCCCAGAATATTATTTTGTTTCCAGTGAGCTAGAAGGTCCAGAGTAAATCAGAGAGATAATGGATTCAACTATGAAAACATTTT
>NW_022103914.1:9729597-9739994 GCF_000313985.2 Echinops telfairi
TAATAGATAGAAGGCTCACCTATCAAGGGAAGCTATTCCTATGAACGTTCTAAATGATCTACTAGGACTTCTTTCAAATAATAAATCTAACTTTACTAATTTAACAGATCTTAATTGCTAAAAAAAGACATCCTGTTTCGTATTGCAGAGGGCCAGCAAACAGTGGGAAACTCTCGATGAGCTGTATTGACCCAACAGCTGCCTCACTGGGGTCCGATATACCAACAACATGATGATGGGGCAGCACTAAGTAATCTTCATTCACTCGTGGGTCAGGTCACCAGGAATTGGAGCCACTTGATGGCAATTAACAATAGATCTTGTAGTCAATTAATTAACCAGGCTCATTCCATGGGGGCCAATTATGTATCAGATAAGAGTCTTGAATTTACAACTCTGAGATCTTTAGGACAAATGTTTTCCATAATCCATAGTCAGTAATTTAATAGTGTACACTTTGTTACACAAGCCAACATAAATGCAAATGTAAAACAAATCTCTGTATTTGCATTTTTGTTTGCTTCATCTTTTTTGTTTGTTTTGCGGGGGTGGGGGTGGGGCGCTCACAGCTCTTTGGAGAGTGATCATTTCCAAAGTGTGTCTACTTTGATGGTTACTGGTAAGATAAAAATATAAAAAAATATTGTGTTGTCAGCAGGACTTACTTGAAAAAGAGCCCACCTGCCCTGGTAGGGGCTTCACCAACAGCCTGAAAGAGAGGGGCCCCTGCTGGGAACCCTTTTTCCTCTTTAGGATAAGGAGGGAAAAGGAGGGAAAGGCACGGGAAGCTGTGGAAATGAGGCCTTGCCTCTGTGCTCTCGTCACTCCCACCTGGGAGCTGTGGGGATGTTGGTTGGGCACCTGGGGGCACACTTGCAGCGGCCTCACCAAGGCCTCTGCTGCCTTCGGGTAACAGCATGGGTCAGGACAGAAGAAGTTGGCTGAACATGAAGGTTAACCTTCAGGCCACGTGTTCTCCCAGAAATTAGGGTGTCCCACGTCTTGATGGCGCTGCCCCCTGTGCTCATGTCCTGAGAAACCTGGTTAGAGAATGCCCCTCATGAAGTTTCAACACGATGCACCTTTACATTTTTCCGTGTGTGTGTGTGTGTGTGTGTGTGTGTGTGTGTGTGTTGCACTAATTCTGAACTGAACTTCTGGCACAATAAAAAATATTTTTGACTTTTGATTAAGAAATGTAAGAATATGTCAACCTAGAAAATATTGCAACTCAGGTCCCTTGAGCTGAGACATATGCATTTAGTAACCTAACTTATAGAATCAGAAGATGCACTTGAGGGGAGATTTTTAGATACAATAAATATACATATTTTCATCATGATTCAAAAAGTGTACATTGTGCTTTTTTTCTTTCCCATGTTCCCCAGCAATGTATTAGGTGGGTGATGACCTTTATTTGATAACATATATTCTCCTTGGAATATGATAACATTGCACTCCATTCCTGACTTTCCGAAACATACAATTGGATACAAACTCGTTTTTATTAAATCATCCAGTGGAAGCCTATGGAGCATGAGCACACGACACAACAGCAGTCAAATGGACTCAGTCTGAAGTTGCCCACCATCGAGAGTGGCCATTGCATGGAAAACCAATGACTAACTCTGTGAGCTTCCCTCTGAGGGGGACTCCTGGGGCCGGAGCGTGACGTGGAGACAAATGAATCCACACGTGACATTTACAAGTGGAAGTGTGACCTCGTCCAGCACAGTTCAGACCGTCTTCTGACATGGAAACAGAGCACTCTAGAAAGGTTTGGCTTGTGGGTCCTGAGAAGGTTCTCTCTGGGCTCAGCTCTGCTCCCTGTCCCACTGGCCACAGTGTTATAATGCCGCCAAACCTGTATCACCTGCTAAGCGTGACACACCTGTCCTCGGCTGTCGTCCTTTATTATAGTGGTTCTCAACCTGTGGGTTGCGAACCCTTTGGGGGTCGAACGGCCCTTTCACAGGGGTTGACTGATTCATAACAGTAGCAATGTTACAGTTATGAAGTCGCAACGAGAATAATGTTATGGTGGGGGGGGTCACAACGTGAGGAACTGTATTAAAGGGTCACGGCCTTAGGAAGGTGGAGAAGCACTGCTTCCTTGGAAGGTAAGCACACTTTGGGGAAGGTAACACACTAAGCTTCAGCTAGTCTCACTCTAGTCGGAAAGCACTAGAAAACGACAGTTTTGACCATCAGGTGGGAGCAGTACATACAAGGAGTAGGAAAGCGAGATTAGAGTAAACATGAAGGCTAACTTTGCATCCTGGGATATTGTTTTCTAAATATGGCACTTTAAACCAACAGCGAATGCCTTGGCGCCATGGCTAAAAGGATGGGAACTTTGAGATACTTCGAAACTCACAGAGAACAGTGTAATTCTTTAACATAAACAATCCCCTCTTGCTTGCCAGGCACTTTTGAAAGATAAAAAGCTTCTGGAGAAATTACTCTGAAACCATGGGCACCTTCTACCCCCCACATCAGTCATATGGGGGTACACCTCCACTTGGCTTATAAGTCCAAGTTCAAAAATGGCCAAACCAAACTCTTCCTTTCCTGACTAGTAGAGGAATATGAATTTAGATGTCAATTTTCACAATTTAGAGCTTGTAACATTTCCTTCAAAATGATATTTGAATGTTTCTTCATCTTTCTGGCAAATATAAAATAGCTACCCCCAGAGGAAAGCATGACAATATTTATAGTAGGAGATAAAATATTATGCGATTTTGTTAAGATCCTCTGCTTGCTCATTCACAAGGCCACGGCGTCTTATTCGGCTGCCACAGCAGATCGATGTCGTGGGGAGAAAATTTTCCTTGACTCAATGATGAGACAATATTGGAAAGCAATTTATTAAAGTGCCTGCTATCTGTCACTGGAATCTGGAACGACAATTCAGTGAAAATAAGTATTCATTCTGGATTTCTGTTTTGTTTTCCTTCTCACAAAACCCTTCAGTTCCAATACCTCTTCAGTAAATGGTTAAGCGCAGTTTGCCTTCTGTCTTTTGAGCAGCAAGCCCAGGAACGAGAAGGCACCGCCAGCAACAGCTGTCACGATCTCAAAGGTGCTTATTGCCCGGGTGGCCTAGGAGGAAACAAGAGACGAAAGACAGATCTTATTCTAAAGGCGTCTCTCGGCAGGCTCCAAGTTTGTTTCTAAAACCAGAGACCCTTTTCATGCACAGCAATTTAACATTTCAGTGCAAAATTCAAATTATTTATGACTAAAGATCAAACAAATACATGTGACTATTTTTATAATTATGCTAAATATATGGATACATATAGCAGATGCATAGAGCATTTAGTACCGGTCTGCTTATAAACCCATTATGGAAGGATAGTTCCCATTAGTCACTGTGGTAGCTAGATTTATGTAAACATGAAGATGTATGAAAGTATAGAGGTGGAATCCCACCTGTCAATCGGGTCACAGGCTGATGAAGCCTCCTAGGGAGCGTGGCCCTCTTATAAGGGAGAAACTGGGAGCTTCTCTCCCTCCCTCTCTCTCTGCCCCTTCTCCTTCCTGCTTGCTGGGAATCTGCCACCTCCAGGGATAGGCCCAGCCATCCGACCCAGAGAGTTGTCCACACCTGCCATATTTCCACTATCTTTGGATCCACATGACTCTGTTCTCATGGGCCTCTGATCTGTGCATCCTGCTTCCTCCTCCTTCCTATCGGCCTGCAGCTACATGAGTCTGAAGAGAGCCCCATACATTTGAGTTAGGCTGTGTTGGGACGCCTTCTTGATCTAAAATTACTTCTTGATATAAAGTTCTTCCTTTTATAGATATATAATTTTGTTGGGGGCTTGTATTAGTCTAGGTACTTTGGAGAAACAAATCCACGGCGACTCATGTATAAGAGAGAGTTTTATGTAAAGAAAAGGTGCATCACGAAAACATCCCAACCCAATGCTGCCCAAGCCCACAAGTCCAACATTAACCCATTAACCCAACACCAGTCCACAAAGTCCTCCACCTCACAAAACAGAGGCAATGATGCCGACTGCAGGAGGAAAGCTGAGTCCGTGAACGTGTAAGCATCTCAGCACTGGCAGGGGTCTCCACACGGCTGCTCCAGCACCCAGGGCTGCATCGGGATAGATCAATGCGGCTTCTCCTTGGGGATGTCTTGTAGGAAATCCATCTTGCAAGCTGAAGCAGGTAACTGCTAAGGCAGCTGCACCCGATACAACCATCACAAAACAAGAGACCCAAGAACTCGAAAGTCGAGGCTTCACCACCCATTTATCCCTCCGCCTTTCAACCAGCACCACATGTGATTATCGGCTAGGTTGGCACAATTAAACTAACTCAGGGCTCTTCCAGCTCGTATAACAATCCATACATCAATTGTATCAAGCACCCTTGTAAATATGTTGCCACCATCATTTTCTTTCTACTTGAGCTCCTGGTATCAGCTCCTTTTTTTTTTCTGCCTCCCCCACCTTCCAACCCTTGTGAACCCTTGATAAATTATATAATTATTATATTCATATCTTATACCGTTTGCTGTCCCCCTTCACCCCTGTTTCTCTTATTCTGTTATAAAGTTCTTTCTTATACATCTATAAATATCACTGGTTTTGTTTCTCTAGGCAACTCAGCTTAACATAATCATCATGGCGCATCTGTGGAAGTGGTGTAGCATTGCTCACCGGTGTTTTACAAACTTGAGCTTTAGGGGGGAAATATGTCACTTGCCCGAGGCCATTTCAGGATAGGAAGGGTCCTAGGAGCCACGTGTTTTCTTGCTTCCTACTCCTATGCCTAGCCCTAAACACACACCTTGTTTTGGTTGGGTCTATATCAAGATGAATACCTTGGTATAAATATATATATATATCTTTTGGCTAATGTAAAGAAGGTTTGTGTGAATTATTCATAAAATAATTCCAGGATGTGATCTGGACTAAATATATCTAAAGACGGATGCTAATTATCATATCAAAAGCTAATTTCTCATGCAGGCAAACTGAAACATACCACTCACAAGCTCAGTGTGCATCGTGGGGTACAGGCACGGACAGCTTTAAAGGTACGCATCATCACCGGGATGATGGGGGTCCATGCATAGTCACGGTTTTCACAGCACTCAGCTGATAATGCCTTCCTTCTGCATGGATTTAAGTGCAATTTTAAGACTCGAAGGTCACATCAGATACTTCAGAGTCATAGTGCATTCCAAAGTAATACTAATAATAAATTTGTTCTCTCATATTTAAACTTTAGGCCTTCAAATAAAGCAATCATCTCTCCCAAATGACTCTGGGGATCAGCCCAAGAGCTAGAAAGCCTGACCCAGCTCACCAGTTTCTGCCATGGTGCCTGCTATCTTCACATCGCAGCATTATAACTGTTGGGACCATGGCCAGAGAAGAGACTAGCGGTAACAGTGTCAGCCAACAGCAGGAATTCACTCACTCCGGAGGGGCATCCTGTGGTCTGCATGGAAGTAGGTGACTTCCTGCCCCAGTTACCAGGCAGAATGGCACTGGTAAACAACTTGGTGCTGAAAGATCCTACTTTTGCGTATAACTTTCATCTTTTGTGCGCGTGTGTGTGATCTACCTACCTACCTCTCGTGTTAAATTAGTGACTACCTAAATAAGTTCCAGAGCAGAGCTAACCATAAGGTCTGTGAGGAACACAAAGGGGCCAGAGGATCTAAGACACAGGACAAACCCCAATGAACACAGAAGCAGTCATCAGACAGGACTACGGATTGTAAGCAGGCCCGGTCCCTGCACAACTGCAGGAAGATGCTGAGGTCCCGAGAAGGTCTTTTTGCAAAAAAAGGGGGCAAAAAAAAAAAGGGGGGGGGGGTGGAGAAGAAGACATGGTTGATATCTTTAAGGAAAATGCCCTGGGAAACTAGCAGGACCCTGAGAACAGAGAAGCCCCAGCTCGGTGCAGGCCTACTTTGGTAAAATTCATCCACTAGAAGCCCAAAATGGCAAAATCGCATAACTCAAAAAGCCCAGGAAGGAGAAAGAGAACTTAATCCCAAACCAAATTTCTGCGGGACTCCAGGCGCCATTATAATCAGGCCACTTTCAGCAGCTCATGCAGTCTCTCAAATCCCAAAATGCTCGTGCCTTTCTAGTTGTATCCCAAATGGCAAAATCCCGTGTAATTTGGACAATCCCTTGGAGTTGCATGAAATGGGGTCTGACCCACAAGATTAAAACGTCCCAGGATGCTGCTGGTGAAGCAGCATGAGGAAGAGCTTCTACTTTGCAGCTTACTTAGGCTGAGAAGACCTGCAAATACCACACTGCACACTTCCTCCTGTACAAGGACGCCTATCTCCGGAGCTGCACGTGCCCAGTGCAACGTTAGCAAAGCTGGAGCGGACGAGCCCCGGCATCAGTGTGACAGGCACACAGAGGAGGGCAGGCATTTATCAAAACGCCTTTGCCTCGAGCGTCTAAGGCCACAGTGGCAGGGCACATGCACGCTCAGCTAGTCAGGGTTAAGTGAGGACACTGCCATCTTCTACAGCGAGATGCATTCTATATTAGCTATTTAGGGGATGGCTGTCACAAACAGTGGTTTTAGAAAGTGTGGAAAAGTACAAAAATAAAAAGAAAGTCGTTGCCCAACCTTCCACCCGTATGAACTTTCTTGTGCATTTACATTTCCGCCCAGTGAAGAAAACATATCGCCATTTCCCAAGAAAAGTTTGCTGAGGCCGAGGCGCCTAAGGCTGAAAACACTTGCCACCAGGTCCATCCCACGTCATAGGAGCCCCAGGTGTGCGGGAGTAGAACTGTACTTCAAAGCTTTCCATCTTCACCACACGCTGACCCGGAGTCTCAAAATCTCTCATCGTTTGAGAGTGTTTCTCACACTGAGTGATGCTGCCCCTTGGGGGAAGTTGGAACAATCCAGGGGCTGCTGCAAAAGCAGGTCACTACAGTTATGGGCTATATAATACACAGTTTTTCACGCTAAGGGGGACAGGGGAGAGTGCTGAGTAATTGTGTTTTTTTCTGAAAAGTAGGTGGTAGGACAAATATGTTGGGGAATATAGACTCTAAAACAACCGTAAGAACAAAAACAAAACAAAAATAAATAAAACAACGTGATGGGACTCTGGTGTTCAGCAGTGGGTCAAAATCACTCAGCTAATGGATGAAGACCGGGTTCTAGCACAGATCTACAGGAGGCCAAAGCTTGAGTAAACCTTCAAGACCATCAATGCACCATCTTTATCAGAACCTGCTGGGACCAGTTTTACTGTTTGTGGAGGAAGAATTCATTTTTCATGGATCAGAAGTCTACTAATTTTCAGCTACACCATGAGATTTCCATGCAAAGATGAACAGGAGTTAGTGTGTGCCTCCGGTGGTAAACTCGATTCTGACTCAATTTACTGTTCCATGTGAATAGAGTGTTCACTGCCTTAATGTGTTGCCTCACATAAATGAATTCCCTATTACATTATTCCTTAATGATAACAAATGTATCCTTTCAATTTGTTGTGTGTCCCATTTCCAAAGCTTTCATGAGAAGAAGTATAACCTCGTGCCTTGTAAGTTAATAAAACTGATTTGCCATTTCAAGATAATGGAAGACGAAAAATTTGAGATGTTAAAATATTTATTAATATGTTATAGTATAGTTCTTTGAATTTTCAAAGTATCCTCTTTTTTCCCTTTTTTTCTTTTTTCCAGTTCTCATAGGTAACAACTCTGGAGGTTAAAAATCTATTAAATTCTTATTTGGAGGATTTAGGATGAAAAAGACTTCTTTAAAAAGTCTTACATAATCATTTTCATAGCATCCCAGTAAGTAAGTCGCTGGGAAAAACATCAACAGTGTAACTGGATTGGTGGGGCTAACCCAAAGACTGAACCAAGCCACTGCCAAGTGGGCTCTGATTCATAAAGACCCTATAGGACGGAACACAACTCCTGGAGCTTCCAAGGGTGCACATTTTCACAGGAGTAGACAGTCACATCTTTGTCCCACAGAGAAGCTGGTGGGTTCAAACCAACGTCTTTTCAGCTAGCAGTCAAGCACTTGATCACTGAGCCCCACGGGTTTCCCAGATAGGAAAAAGAGCAGTCAATCGAGCATGCTGTTCACTTAGGAAGTTTCTTTTGTCTCCAAGAGAAAGACTCACCTGCTCTGAACATCCTTCTCCATAGCGAAGCAAAGTCACAAAATGTTCACAGTTGTTGTCAAAAATGTCATATGCTACCTCATGTCCAATAACAAATTCTGAGCGCTGCATCACTTCTTCCGTGGGGAGAGGGGGGTATATCTCATCGTATTTATTGTTTATTCTATATGTGTCTTTTCCCACGACATCCTTCAGGGGTTGCATCTTCACCAAGGCCTTTCTGCTGAATATAGACTTGGCACTTGTAAATGATGCAGGAATGCCATTGTCTATGAGGAAAATTCTGGTTAGTAAGGCACAGTGATCCACTCCAGTGAACTCCAGTGTCATTGTAAATAGGCTGGGAGTGTTGGGATGTCTAAACCCAGCTGTTCCTAATATTTCATTAAATGAGAAGCCACTGGTCTCTCAACCTCACACACTCATTCTATACCTTATCATAGCACTTACTCAATGCTGCATAAATAAGAATGTAAGAACAACTTTGAAAATGTATGAACTCATCATAAAATACAATGAGTGAGAACTAATTACTAATAACTGACATGATCACTAGAGATCTTGGTATAGTACTCTAAAATAAGACCAACCCATGGGACAGAGTTGATTTCACACGGTAACAAGTTGTTCCAGTAGCACTGTACTCGGGGGTTTTCTACGGCTGTAAATGTACAGAAGTAGATCACCACACCTTTCTGTAGGGTGTGGTGATCTACTTCTGGGTGGATTTGAAATTTTGACCATTCAGTTAATAGCCAAGCACAAACCAATCTGAGTACTGGCCACTTTTTTGATAAAGCAATCTCTTTTCAGCATTCAAGTGCTTATAAACTAGACTAGGACTTAGCAATAGTGTATTATGCTAAGCAGGCTCCTCCTGGTGCCTAAGCTGCATTCTCATATGCACCTCCACCTCCACTTTTTACACATGTTTTTTCAACCAGGCTGCTGCCTTAGCTCCTGATTTCTTGCTTGGAAACTGGAATGATATCCTGTCTTTCAAAAAACCACTTGGGGTCAGGCTAGGCAGTTAATTTCTCTTGTCAGTTCCTTTCCCTAAGAAATTAAATCTTGGCTCTGAACTCTAATCCAATAGGCACTGTCCACCGGATGGCCCTATGTTGTACCCTACCCACCTTTTAATACTGCCCCAGCCCCACTCCTCCACCTTAGCTACTGTTATTGGTGAACATTTGCCTGGACTACCAGGAATTCCTGGACCCTGGCCAACCACATCACAATTGTTCTGCTTATCCATATTCAGGTGACTCATGAGAAAGAGTCTCTGGATACCCGTTGTTTAAAACATTCCCTTTCAATCATTAATCAACTCCTTTGCACTCTTCTATCTCCTCCAAGTTTTTCCAGGCAAAGCCCTACACCATGAAAGTGCTAATACATTGCATGTGCTTCTGGGCACGTATATCCGAGTTAGGACTATGACACTTTGCTGCTGGCACTGTCATTGCTGTTTAACTTGTTTGGTGGAGCCCAATGCCATCCTTTGACAGATAAGGAAAGTAAGTCTCAGAGAGGGAAATTGGCTTGCAAAAGATCATAGAAAATGATACCAACATAAGCAGGGATACAATCTTGATCTACAGGATCAAAGCTCAGGGCTTCAGCCACATTCATGTGGAGTTTAAGACACAGGAAAACAAGGATACAGCACCAAATGCCATAGTATTTTCCAGATGGGAAAGCTACAGAGATAATATCATTCATATATATAGTGCTAATCACTAGACCTTCCAGAGTCAGTTCTGATTGGCAAATGCCATTTTATTTGTCCTTGCCACTTAAAATATCTCCAGAACCAGAATGAATGCTCTGAAAATATTGCAAAAGTAATTTCATTGAAAGTGCTCATAAGTTCCCAAGACAGTAAATCTTAGACCCATAAATACTTCTCCTGAAAGATATCTTCAGGGGAGAAAAATACCTTAGGTTACATATTATTTGTATATGTTTCCCCTAGTAAATAAATTAAATTGTGACAATCCCTAAATATTTAAATAATATAAGTATAAACATATATGTGGAAAATTAAATCACTAATCACCCAACTATTCAGAAATAATGATCATTATTTTTAAAGTTTTTGTTATGTTTTTATCAACACATGTGGTAGGTTTGTATATATATGCATATGAAAAGGGGGTGAGTTAGTTAATTGTGCCAGCCTGGCCGATAATCACATGTGGGGCTAATTGAAAGGCGGAGGGATAAATGGGTGGTGAAG
>NW_022103914.1:9740417-9747019 GCF_000313985.2 Echinops telfairi
GTTCATGGAAGAACTGAATTAAAAGATGATGGGTTCTTTTTCATAACCATTTAGAAGGACTCTTGTAGTACATATGTATGTATGTGTGTGTGTGTGTGTGTATATATATATATATTGCAAGCTGAATATCAAATTATATACTGAATTGTTAAATATGGGGTTTCCTAGTAAAATATATAAAACCTATTTCAGAAATATGATTTCAAATGTTTTTGTCTATTATACAACACCCCACTCAACTGCTGCCTGTTTCTCCCCACGTGAATCCTAGTAGACCGTTCTCCTAGGCACAGTGGCATTCCAGTGACTGGTATGTGACCCATATCGGACCAAGTAGAGTCATTTCTAACAGCTTTCTCTCTAGTTGGGTGCCAAGGATATAAGAATGAGCACCTAAGACTCTTACAGCAATCAATTTAGTTTCTCAGAGACACATAGCCTGAGGATAAAGAGAACATATGGATGGGTGGGGGGAGCAGATAGGTGACAGTGTTCAAACCCCTAGATCCGTATCCCCGAGGTCAGCACCACCTCTACCTTTTCTGTAGTTTCCCTCAGTGAAACAATGTCTTTTCCCCTTTACTTAAGTTAATCCTACTTTGATTCTTTTGACTTAGAAGTAATGAGTCTTCAGGTAATTGATTTGTAATTGTTCCCATTTTGGTTAGGTTACAGTTCTTGTGGGTTTCCAAGACCAAGTGTTGACAGGAGTAGAAAGCCACATTGTTCTGCCAGGAAGCTGGTGGATTTGAACTGCTGACCTTGAGCAGCTCACTGCTCCCTAAGCCACAAGGACTCTTTGTCATATTAAATTTAAACAGTCATAAAAACATGTACACGATCTAGAAGCCCATGGGGCAATTCTTCTCTGTGACATTGGGTGGGTATGGGTCATAATCTATTGGGTAACACCTAACAGGTAATCGACAGCCACATGCGGAATGAACTGAAACAGACGACTTTGGATGCAGAAAGTCCTTCCCTAAATTTAGATCAGCTGGACTTACCTACTTTCTACATTTTTGGTAGTGGTTTTGTTCACAATTTCCTCTTATGATAAGGGAACTACAACGCTCCCAGGAGACACTGGACACAAGCCTTACCTACAGGTGCGAGGTTGATAACGTAGCCATCACCCAAGTACAGTGCCCAGTGCTGATAGCCAGGACGAAACACCTCGATCAAGTCCCCCAGTTTGGGCTTGCCAGGATAGGTCACACTAAAGCAATCACTCAGCGCCATCTGCAATGACAGACACAAAAAAGATCCAATGGATAAAACTTGTCAGAAGCGATTTAAAACCAAAACTCAATGGTGATTCATAGTGACCCAATAGGACATGGTAGAATCACCCTTGTGGGTTTCCAAGACTGTAACTCTTTATGGGAGTCGAAAACCCTGTCATTCTCCTGTAAAGCAGCTGCCGGCAGCCCAACTTGTAACTACTGTGCCACCAAATGTGAACGCCCCAGGGAAGCACAGTGGTTGGTATCGTATTTACTAAGATTGCGTGCCTTATTAGTGATGTGGACTCAGAACGTCACCCTCCCCTTGAAGGATTCCAACACTGGATTATGTTTGGGCAAGGTGGCACAGGTGGAAACAGAATCACCTGTTATGGCTTACTTTTCTCTAACAGCATTTCTCATCCTGAGCAATGCCAGCACCCCTTTGTTACAACAAGAAATTTATAATTCTCTTTAAATTCAGAAATTTCTGACACATAAATATACCATATTTGTAACAGAAAGAAGAAATCAAAGTAAATTTATAATAATATGCTTTATTATGCAAATGTTCAGGGTATGACTATATTAAGTGGCATTATAAAATATCTACATGTTGCATTTATTTAGCATGTGTTTTAGGGTACAAAATAGACCCCAAATCACAAATATAATTTAAGGAGAACCTTTTTTTAAGTCTTAAATGGGACAAAGACAAAAAGGCATCATCTGAATAAGGGAGACCATTAGCACGAGGTCATAATGGTGTCCCAGCGTTGGTTGAGATACAGAGCTTTAAAAAGGACTCGGGAGGGCAAAGGAACCTGTCGCGAAAAGCATGCTTGGCAGCAGGTCAATATAACATGGTTCTAGGTAGACCTGCAGATGCAGGAATGAAACAGTGATTGTGGCACATGTATTTATAGTACACAGAAATGCTTACAAGAGTGCCCAGGGCTTTCCAACCAAGGCAGTCAGGGGCATGATTCATAAGGCATGCCTCATGACTAAG
Source organism: Echinops telfairi (assembly GCF_000313985.2). Taxonomy (NCBI): domain Eukaryota; kingdom Metazoa; phylum Chordata; class Mammalia; order Afrosoricida; family Tenrecidae; genus Echinops; species Echinops telfairi. The sequence continues at coordinate 9,742,656 of NW_022103914.1, forward strand.
ACACTCAGAGTGATCTCCATTAAGGATACACCCAGGCAAACCCATCCTGGGCAGGTTGGAGAGGTAATCCATTGTCCAATGTAGTCGGCCTGAGGGCAAGATGACTCACTTTACTGGAAAATGATCAGAAGGAATTCAATGGAGGATTAAGATCTATGGAGGGACTCTGCCAGTGGATTGGGACTTTTACTGTCAACCATAGCTTTCTGCAAATGGGGTGCTCGGAATTTAAGCTCTAATACACAAGAAAAGTCAGGATACAGGAGAAAACCAGAAATCATCCATACAGCAGCACAATAAATTGAAATTATAGAGGAATGGTGGATGTTAATACACTATGAAAATCTAAACTATATGAAAGTATCTTACAAAACACAGTCTGCCATTCTAATAGCAAGAGGTCCTGTGTTCAGATGAATATGTAGCCAGATATTCAGCCATAATATGGGCTAGGGGCATTTCGTGCTTGTTCAGAACTGCGCTGTACATTTCAGCATGTCCTTGTAACTAAAACAACCACAAATGCCCCCACAGATTTGTACCAGTTCCCTGAATGTCTGTGGTAATAATTTCTTTTAGAAGAATAACAGAGTAGTCCCAAGAAGGTGGACATTAAAGATGGCCCAAATGTCAAATTTTCCCAAGCTGTTATTTGGCTCCATTTTCCCCTACATTAAGGGAATACCAGCACTTCTCCCCTTTGCTCCCTCTTGTCCCTGGATTCTGAAATTCACTATAACAACTCGCAGAAGTCCTGAAGCTTTAAAGCAATGGTTCACCTGGTTGAAGGTGCTTCTATGCCCCAAATCCAAAGTTCAGCTGTTTTCCTTGAGGATCCTCCTCACTCATAAGGCTAAGGATGCTGGTGAAACTCAGGTCCCCCAAACCAGAAGTCAGGCAGAGGTCAGCCAACTTCAGAGTCCAGAGCCAGAGCCAAAACTGTCCTAGAGTCAAAGCAGGTCTGCAGCTTGGACAAAAGCCCACTCAGGAGGCAGAGGTCACAAAAGAGAAGGCCTTCATGGAGGTGTGGCTTCCTCTTCAGCCGCCCATACCCTCAAGGAAAGGATCTGCTTCTAATACAGTGAAGACTCCAGACCAGATTCCACCTTAATCCTGACCATTCCCCTTGCAGAACCTCCTCCAAAATGGGATTCCAGCCACAGGCACAGAGGCTAGAATTTATAATCCATCACCAAGGAGATGATGGATAGAAGGACCATCTCAATATCTCACACACTGTCAGCTTCCTCACTTCCTGCTCCTAGAAATGGGGCAAGGTAGTCCACAAAACTGGCACAACTTCAAAGGTGCCAATATCCTAAGGATGCACGTGTCTGAACATTCTAAATGTGATGGATTTGGAGGAGGGTTTCTCGTTTGCTTTCCCCCGTTTGAAATCAGTACTTTACAGAGAGAACATATCCTTTTCTGATAGCACAGTCCTATGGAGACTTGCCTTTCCTATGCATGACATTTCAGTAGAGAGATTTAGAAAGAGAGAGCTATGCGGATCTATAAACAATCAAAAGCTATATCCATGTTGAATCTCTGACAACAGTGTTCTCCATAATCTCCAACTCCAATGCAGACATGTGCACTCATTTACAAAATAAACTCAAGTCTCAGAAGCAGAAACTTCCAAATTGTCCAAATTATAATGATAAGACTACTGGCTCAGGGGTTGGGAGTATAGACTTATCATTTCTCTGGCACCTTGACAGTCATTTTTACAAGAATTAATATTGGGAGGGTGTGGTTCCCAGTACCCGTGTGCCATCTGTGGAAGCTTCAATTATCACACTGTCACAGAGACATGGCCAAATGTAAGCTGTCCATCTGTTGAAAAATAGCTACTAAAAAAACTTTATGGAAATCATCATGTCTCACCACCCTCTCAAATATGTTTGATTCTTATTAGTATATCATTTGGCCATGTGGGCACTAAAAAGAAAAATAGATAATATACTGTGATGCAAACCGACACATTTCCCATGAATAGGAATCTACAAGCACACACAGCTGCCTGATAGAGTTCTGTGACCTCGCCGAGCATTCAGTAATAACTACCATTTGAACATAGAGTACTTGGTAGTGAAACTTTTTTTGTTTTCAAATCTACTACCTCAATTAACCCTACTTAATAAGAATAAAAACTCACAATTATTTCAGTTAACTAATAGGTTATCATTGTTTTTTACAGATTAAAAGCTATACTGGCAAATGTCAATTTTTGGAACATGCTCACTGAAGCCATAATGCTATAAAATGTGGAGTGAGAAAAATGACTGAATTGGGTGATGCGAACTCCTGTCTTCTGCTTGCTTGTTCTGCAAGTTAGAGGAAGTCACTTAAATTATCTAGGGCTCAGTTACCAGAGCCCTGGCTGCACAGTGGTTACAAGTTGGGCTGTGAGACTCAAGGTCTGCAGTTTGAATCCACCAGTCGCTCCACAGGAGAAAGACAGGGTACTACTTCCATAGACAGTTATGGTCTCAGACACTCACAGGGGAGTCCTATAGCATAGGGTTGCTATGAGTTAGCATCGACTCCACGGCAGTGAGTTTGGTTTAGGGTTTGGGCAGTGACTTGTGGTCCAGGTAAACCTCCCATCTTCCGTGTGAGAGATCTGGATTCAATTCCTTGCTAATGTTCCTCATGCACCACCACTACCTGACTGTCATTCGTAGCTTGTATTTGCTCTGATGCCACACACGTTTCTGCTGAGACCCAGAGAAAGATAGGCTACAAAGTAGGCATAGCGATCTACTTCAAAAAAATCAACCATTGATATCTAGGATCATAAAAAGTGTGATCCCATTGGGTATAGGATCACTAGGATTAGGGGCTGACTTGAAAGCAGAAAACAGCAAGATGGGAATAAGAATATGAGGCCAAATTATCCATCTCAAAAAGCCTTTGAAAATAACCCTTTATGGCTCGGCTCACTCCCTTGGAGATGCTCTACTGACAAGACACATTGTGCTACCCTGATAGAGCTCATGCCCTGGAAGCTGAAGGAATCATGTGGAGACCCTGGCCAGTGCTGAGATGCCTCTACCACCACTGGATCCACAAGACTTTGCATCCACTAGCCTGTGATCTTCCTGCATTCGGTGTCATCACATGTATTTCGTTAGTCTGAAGAGGACTTTATAGATTGGTATCAGACATATGGGCTAATATCAGACTTAGGGACTTGAAAAAAAAAGAAAGAAAATAACCCTTTATGAAGTGAAAGGGGTTGCAAGGACTTTGTAAACTGGCAAGAACTACACAGGCGGATGTGTGGCTTTAGTTTCTTATTTTTCACTCAACCACAATAATCCTGTAAAATATATAAAGATTCAACTGAAAAATGTTAATACATACAGCACATTTTCAGTTTCTGACATATAGTTCATGAACTAATTTATGAAAGATAAATTCACTGATTTCAAGCTTTGGAAAAACTCTGGTGGCATAATGGTTACTCATTGGGCTGCTAACTACAAAGTCTGAAGTTCAAAACCACAAGTTGCACGCCCTGAGAAAGATGGTGCTTTTTACTCCCAAAAAGAGTTACAGTCTCAGAAACACACACAGGGGCAATTCTACTCTCCTTTATAGGGTCACTATGAGTCATCATCAACTAGATGGCAATGAGTTTGGTTAGAAGATGAACGAAAGACATGAATAACTGTTCACTAAAGAAGATATACCCACCCCCCCAAAACGAAAATAGAACCCAAACTCACTGCCATCAATCATGCTGGACTCATAGTAACACTACAAGACAGAGTGGAATTCCCCTATGTTGTTCTGAGACTGTAAATCTTTACAGGAGTAGGAAGCCTCATATTTTCTCTGCAAAAGAAGACATACAGATGGAAAAAAGAAAGAAAAGAAAAAGCCCATCTGGAAAAATATCCAAAACTATCTATCATCTGAGAAATGTAAATTAACGTCAAAATAAGGTATCATTACACACTTATCAGGATGTCTGAAATAAAAATTATTGTCAACTTCTGGCAAGATAGCACACTGGCAGATATGCTTCACAGACCCTGTACAACAGGGATGTACTGACACAGACAAAGGTGATAATCCTGGAACTCTGAGTCTTGGAAGACAGGATAGAGAACTGGACTGAACACGGACGAGGAGAAGCAGCAGCACTGTCAGGGAAGTGGTGCATGGACAACATGGCCAGTGGTTCACACTCAGCAGTCACTCGAATGGAGAAAGACGAGGCTGTCCACTCCCATAAAGATTTAAAGCCTCATAAACTGAATATATCCGCTTCCCATTTGATATTTTTTGGGCCCTTATCGAAGATCATTTGTTTGTATGCTGATGATTTTGAAGAGGCAGAGGTATATCTTCTT
>NW_022103914.1:9748109-9758373 GCF_000313985.2 Echinops telfairi
GATGAAAGGGTTAAAAAATTCTGGTATATACATCCAATGGAGTACTGTGCATCCCTAAAAAGCAGTGATGAATGCCTGAAGCCCATCATCACATGGGAAGTGTTGGAGGAAATTATACTAAACAAAGGAAGCTAAGCACAAAAGGACAAGTACAACACGAGTCCACTGAAGTAAGCTTAGAAAACATAATGGGCATAGGGGAAAATCCACTAAATGCATAAATTCCCTGGGCAAGGCCCCGGCACTCTGCCAAGGGTCAGACCCAACCCAGGGATGCATATGGCAGCCAACTAAAAAGGAGGGGGAAAGGGGGGAAAAAGAGGACGAGGGTAGTGGGGGAACAGGACACTAACTCATCCATGGGGAGGGCATTGTTTATGTCTCCACAGGAAAGGGAGAAAAGGACCAGACCTCCACCCAGTCCTCTAAGCCTTGAGGGCACACTGGCAAGAAGCAGGGAAATAGCAGAGAGGTCTGTGGGGCCAGCCCAAATCACAGGCACATCAACCCCCACCCAAAGAGAATGCACTACAGAGAACAGCACTGAAGATACAGCCCAGGGAGAGTGGCAGGTCTGCCTGGACCATGCAGGAGAAATCTAAGAGAGAAAGAAAGAGAGAAAGAGAGATCATTCCAAATCCTGGCGTACCAAGCATTGAGGATGCCATTCCTGCTCAGAGCAACAATACACAGAGAGGAACACAGGGCCGACCCACCACAAGACAAGACATCCACTCACAGGCCCACAGCACTATTGGGGACACCACTGGAGATACCATGTAGGAATTGTGCCCAGTCTGATGCCACCTGCCACCCCCACCAGGGTGAAACATAAAGGGAATGCAACCAAGCAGAAAGAGTACCAAAGCAGTGAAGTCACCAAGGAATCCCCAAAATAGACCTCTGACTCAGAGGCAGGGCGTGGCACCTCATCAGACCTGATCAGAAAACATTCATAAGGGTCAGCAGACAGACCTGGGACTATTTATAGGCTTTTTCTTTTCTTCCTTTCCTCCCCCCACCGCTCCTATGTCTATCTATATAAAATAGGCAGGATAAACAATCCTGAGGAAAAAACAATGGAACCAACAATTCTGGGGGGACAGGGGAGAGGAGGAGGCGGGGGTAAGGGAAGGGATAGTAAACAAACAGGGACAAGGGAGCAACAAGAGATCTAAATTAGATGGTGAGGAGGGTGTAGAATGCCTGGTGTGGTTAGATCAAGTGCAATGTAGGCAAGAGGAATTACTGAGAGCTGAATGAAGGTCAAACATAATAGTGGGATAGGAGAGAAGTAAAAGGAAATAGGGGAAAGATTTAGGGAGCAAAAGACATTTATATAGGTATAAATATAGGCATCTATATATGCAAATATGTTCATATATAACGATATGGATATAGGCCTATGTACATATATTTATATGTTAAGTATTAAGGCAGAAGATGGACTTTGGGCCTCTACTGAAGCCCTCCCTCAAAAAAATAACTCTTTATTCTAATAACTTGGCATGCTGTGATGCTCACCTGCCCAACACAATCGCTGAAGACAAAATGGGTGCATAAGCAGATGTGGTGAAGAATGGTGTCCGGCTATTACAAGACCCAGCATCTGGGGTTTTAAAGACTTGAAGTTAAGCAAGCAGCCATCTAGCAGGGAAGCAACAAAGCCCACATGGAAGAAGCACACCAGCCTGTGTGATCATGAGGTATTGATGGGATCAGGTATCAGGCATCATAAGATCCAAAACAAGCATATTGATGCAAACAAGGTGGGTTGGAGTGGAGATACGAAGCCGATCTATAGGCAATTGGACATCCCCTTACAGAAGGGTCATAAGGAAGGGACGAGTCAGCCAGAGTAGAGTACAGTACTGGCAAAACACACAACATTCCTCTAGTTCTTGAATGCTTCCTCCCCTCCACTATCATGACCCAGTTCTACCTTACAAATCTGACTAGACCAGAGCATGTGCATTGGTACCAATAAGAGCTCTCGACACACAGAATCCAGGACAGATAAACCCCTCGGGAACAGTAATGGGAGTTGGGGCACCATGAGGGTAGGAAAAAGGTCGGGGGGAAGGCATAAAAGGGGGAACTGATCGCAATGATCGACATATAACCCCATTACCACTACCACCTCCTCCAAGGGGGATGAACAACATAAACATGGGAGAAAGGAGACAGCGGATGATGTGAGACATGAAAATAATAATTAATAATTTATAATTTATCCAGGGTTCACAAGAGTGGGAGGGTAGAAGAGGGAGGTTGAAAGAGGAACTGACACCAAGGGCTCAAGTAGAAAGAAAATGCTTTGAAAATGATGATGACAACATATGCGCAAATGTGACTGATACAATTGATCATTATAAAAGCCATAAGTGCCCCTAATATAATGATTAAAAAACAAACAGAAATAACACAAAAAATATAGTGATAGCAATAAACTAATATCTATCAATAATTATACAGAATGCAAGTGGATTAAATGCACTAGTAGATATAATGGACAAGAAAACAGGACCAATCAATATGCTGTTCTCAAGAGAAATACCTTAGACACAAAGGCGTAAATAGCCTAAAAATCAAAGTGTGAAGTAATAGATCACGCTAATGGCAATTAATAAACAGCAGGAATTGCAATATTGATTTCTGATAAAATAGACTTTAAGGCAAAATCCAGCATACAACACAAAGAAAGGGAGTGTATGGCAGTTAAAGGGTCAACTAAACAGGGGGAAATAATAATAAAAAATATTTTTGAACTCAATATAAGTATTAAAATACATTAATAAAATTCTCACAGAATTGAAGAAAAACAGAAAACCCTACAATAATAGTGGGCACCTCTTTTAGTGAAGAATCAAACATCTAGAAAAAATTTAACAAAGACACAGAAGAACTAAACATCATAATTAACCAACTTGATCTCATAGACATACACTGATATTCCACCCACCAACAGTGAATATCCATTTATTTCAAGCATATATGGAACATTCTCTATAACAGACTTTATGTTAGGTCATGAAGCAAGCCTCAATAAATTAAAAAATAGCAAAATATTTCAAAGTGTCTTTTTAGACTGACTGCAATGCTGTAAAATTTGAAACCAAGTCAAGGGGAAAAATAAAGTATGTGGAAATTGAATAAAACTTTGCTTTAAAACTACTGAAGCCATTTTTAAAAAGTTGTCAATCAAACCACTGTTAATACACAACATACCAAGCTTTGAGGACCACAATTAGAGCTATGCTCAAAGGAGCATTTATAGCCATAAATGTATATATCAAGACAGAAGAAAGAACCAAAATCAACCTCTTAGCCCAACATTGCCAACAATTAGAAAAGGAACAGCAAACTAAGCCTGTTGTCACAGGAACTGATGAAGACTAGAGTGGAAATAAATGAATCAGCAAACAGAAAAACAAGTGAAATAATCAGTAAGATAAGAAACTGGTTCTTTGAAAGAATTAGTAAATTATCATGCCAATAACAAACCTAAAAAATGAAAACAAGGAAGATATAAATAACAAGAATAAGAAATGAAATGGGTAATGTCAGAACAGAACCAACAGAAATAAAAAAGGATAATAGATAAATTAGAAAACTTAGAAAATGGAAAAATTTCCAGAAGCACATTATCCATCTAAACTGACCTAGACTGAAGTAGAAAACCAGAATATACCCATTTTTAAAAATAATAAATCGATCAGGTCATTAGAAAACTCCCTCCCCCCCAAAAAAACTGGGCCCAGACAGCTTCACTGGTGAATTCTCCCAGATATTTAGAGACTAGTTGACACAAATTCTACTGTTCCAGATGATGAAAAGGGATGACAAATCTGAAAATTCATTTTGTGAATTGAGAATAACTATGAAGCCCAAAGCAGACAGCGATAGCATGAAAGGTACACACCAGCATCCTTTATGAACCTACATGTAAAAATTCTCAACAAAGTCCTAGCCAATAGAATCTGGCAATAAAAAGAAAAGAGAAACATTATGTCCAAGTGCAATCCATGTAAGATTTGCAAGAACAGCATGTTACAAAAACAAGCAGTGTTATCTATCACATAGAAAAAAATAAAGGAAAAGATTGACATGATGATATCAATTGGTGTAGAAGAGGCCTTTGACAAAATATAACACATATTCCTGATAAAAAAAACACTCAAGAAAATAGGACTAGACAGGAAACTCCTCAACATAATAAACAGCACATAGACAAGCGCAAGGGCCAACATTATGCTCAATTGAAAAGTAAAAGAACTCTCCTTGTGGACAAAAACCAGACAGAGCTGTCCTTTATCAGCACTTCTCTTTACTTTTGTGCTGGAAGGATTATCTAGAACTATTAGACAAGAAAGCCTAAATTAAGGAATCCATATTGGTGAAGAAGAAGTAAACCTCGTGTAGTAGATGATAAGATCATATGCATAGGAAATCCCAAAGATTTGGCAAGAAAATCACTGGAATTAATGAAAAGGTTCAGCAAAATTGCCTGGTACAAGAGCAGCACACAATAATCAGTTGAATTCCTTTAGGCTAACTAAAAAGGGCAGATGTACAGAGACAAGTGATGTAATGGCTTGTCAGGGATGGGAGGGGAAGTTGATGGACACTGAGGAACAAATGGTGAATACTGGAGCAGGGAAGGTGCACTGGAACTAACCACGGTGATGTACATAGAACTCTTTAAATACAACTAAACTGTGAAAGTGTGTGGTATGTGAATTTTATTGCAATGAAACTATTAGGGGGAAAAGCTCTGAAAACCATATCAGGTAAACAATACCACTTATAATAAACAAAAATTAAATACTTAGGAATAAATCTAACTAGAGAAACCAAAGATCTGTACAAAGAAAGGAATAAATCTAACTAGAGAAACCAAAGATCTGTACAAAGAAACCAACACAACACTACAAAAGGATACTTAGACAAATGAAAGGATATACCATGTTCATGAATAGGTGGGCTTGTGAAACTAGCAATACCATCCTCTGAAGTCTGGAGAAAATGCAAATTTTGGTCTACATTCCAACATAATTCTTTAAAAAGGTGGAAAAATGCATCATCCACTTTATAGTGAAAGGAAAGAACAGATAAGCAAAGAACAACAAAGTAGGAAACCTTTCACTTCCTGATCTCAAATGTACTACTCAGGCACAAGAGTCAAAAAATGTAGTATTGGTACAATGCTAGATACATAGACCAATGGAACAGATTTTTAAAATCAGATGTAACTCCATCACCCTACAGACAGATGATCTTTAACAAAGAGCTGAAACACTTTAACTAGGAAAAAGTTTCTTTAACAAATGGTTCTGGAAAAACAGAATACCATTTGTGAAATAATGAAATGGAACACATATCTCAGACCATATACAAAAATCAGAATTCAAGATGGATCAAAGTCCTAAATGTAAAACCTGAACAATAAAGATCATGTGGCAGTTACATAATCTCCTGTCAACTTGTGAAGGGGTAGGGTCTAGCCTGTCAATCAGGTTGCAGCTTGATGACCTCATTTAGAGGTGTCACAGAGATCAATAGCTCACTGGAGGCCAGATACACTCACACACTCTGCTTGCCTTTCTGCTGATGAGCCACATGGAGACCACTGATGGGACCAGAGCCCTGGAGATGGAGGAGCCACATGGAGACCCACGACAGCACTGAAATGCTTCCACCACCACTGTATCCACAAGACTTTCCACCCATTGGCCTGTGATTTTCCTGCATTTTACATCATTGCATATGTTGCATGAAGTCTGAAGAGGAAATTATAGACTGGAATCAGACATATGGGCAAATACCAGACTTATGGACTTGATCTGCACTGGGCTGGGATGTTTCCTCAATATACAATTGCTCTTTTTATATAAAGTTCTTTCCGACACACATGAGTATCTCTGGATTTGTTTCTGTAGTCCACCCAGACTAACACAGACCATAAATTAAAAATTAAGAACTTATTATTGTTAAGTGTTATCAAGTTGATTCCAACCCATAGTGTCCTTATGCACAACATAATGAAACACAATGATCCTACATCATGATTGTCAAGTTTGAACCCAGTAGTGAAGCCATTGTGTTAATCCATCTCCTTGACGAGTTTCCTCTTTTTCACTGACACGCTCCTTGACTTCTTCTCCATAACATTCTTTTCCAGAAACTAGTCTCTCCTGTTAACATATCTAAAATATGTGAGGTGAATTCTTGCCATCTGTGGTAGTTAAATTTTACATCAACTTGAATTTGTATTTAAGTGTTGGGGTGGGGTCCAACCTATCAATCAGGTCACAGCCTGATGATGCCACCTGAAAGGTATGGCTTTTTCATAAAAGAGATACTGGGGACCCTTCCCTTCTCTGCCTCTTCACCTTCCTGCCCTCTGCGGCTTCTACATGCCTCCAGGTGGGGGCCACATGTGGGTTACCTGACCCTGAGAGTTGCTGGTGCTCAGCTATTTTTTGTGTGAGCTTGGGTCTACGTTGACTCTGCATCCACTAACCTGTGGTCTTCCTGCATCTCTCTTCATCTTTCTGCATCATCAGCCTTCAGCTCTGTGAGTCTGAGGAAGGCCCTTTGGTTAGCATTGGACACATGCACTTAAGTTAGATTGGGCTGACATGCCTTCTAGATAGAAGATTACTTATGGATATAAAGCTCTTTCTTATACATATGTGAGTGTCACTGATTTTGTTTCTGTAGACAACCCAGACTAACACACTGAGTATTCTGGATATACCTCTCCCAAGATAGATTTGTCTGTTCTTCTGGCTGTTCCTGGTATTTGAATATTCTTTATCAGTACCGTATTTCAAAAGCATCAATTTCTCTGTGGTCTTCCTTATTCATTACCCAACTTTAATGTGCATATGAGGTGATTGAAAATAGCATGGCTTGGGTCAAGGGCACCTGTCCTCAAAGCAACATCATTGCTCTTCACTTTAGAAAGGTCTTGTGCAGAAGATTTACTCAATGAACTACATCTTTTGATTTCTTGACTGCTACCTACATGAGCAATGATTTTGGATACAAACAAAATGAAATCTTTGACAACTCCAATCTTTTGTCCATTTATTATGATGTTGTCTATAGGTAAAGTTGTGAGGATTTTGGTTTTCTTTATATTGGATTGCAGTGGATACTGAAAGTTGTAGTCTTCGGTTTTCATCAGCAAATTCTTCAAGTCCTCCTGGTTTTCAGCATGGAAAGGGTGTGCCAACTGCACATTGCAGATTATAAATAGGCCTTCTTCCAATCCTGATGCTGTGTTCTTCTTCATGAAGCCCAACTTCTGTTCCCAACTCTTTGAGGAAGTGCCATACAGCTAATACATAGGGACCCTAGGACATGGCATAAATGCACTATAATACATAAGTGACTCTGATCCTCTATAAATAATATGCTTATGTGCATCGAAATATTTCACCCAAAGAGTAAAAGACAACCCATAGAGTGGGAAAAATTTTGCAAAATATATTTTATAGGGAATTGATCTTTTAAATTTCAACATTTCAACAAGAAGAAGACAAATAATCTGATTTTAAAATGGGCAGAGCATAAGAACTGACACTTCACCAAAGGTAAGTCAGGTGGACAACAAACACATGAAGAAATGCTCATGATCATTAGTCACTCAAGAGATGCACATCAAAACAACGATGAGCTACCTCACACTGACACTGTTATGGTAAGGTTCATAAAACAGAAAATAGCAAATGCTCGTGAAGGTGTGGAGAGACTGGATCCTCAGACACTGCTAGTGGGGCTGTGAATTTGTCCAGCACACTGGAAAGTGGTATGGTACGTCCTCAAACAGTTGGTATGACAGTTAAGTTTTATGTCAGGATCAGGATTCTCTCATCATGTGCTCGAACAGTGTGACCAACTTCACGGTGAGGTAGTCTGTGAAGCAGGCAAGCAGCTGCAGGGAGAACAGACTTCCTCAGTCTGGTCACAGCCTTACATGACTGAAGGAGATTTTGTTCAAGATGTGGCCTATGCTTAGTACAGAAGTCCAGTTTGGTTCAAGGGATGCCAAAGTCAATTAACATATCATAGTCCAGTGGCATAACAGAGTTCACAGTGTTCTACGTCCTAATTTAGTAAGTAGCAGCTAGAGTCTTTAAAATGTATGAGCAGCCACCTAAGGTGCAACTATTTGTTTCTCCATATTCAGAGGAAGGACAAGTGATGAAAATGGAAAGATATATGTAAACAATCAGTCCACTGGTCTAGTGGACCAAGCAAACATCAAACTCCACAACCCTGAGATCAGAAGAACTAGATGGTGTCCAGCTACCAATATCAACTTCTCTGAAAAACATCACATCAGAAAGTTGTAGACAGAGTAGGAGAAATATGTGGAACAAAACTCAAAACCATAAAAGAGAGCAGACTTACTAGTTGGATAAGAGACTGGTGGGGTCCCCAAGGCTATGGCCACTACCCTTCAGGTCTAGAACAGAACTTACCAGTACTTCCTGGTTAGAATAACCAACCACTTAAGATCAAAAAGGAAGCATTCAGCCAAGTACAAAGTTCAGAGTGCTAGGAAGGAAGGAAGAAAGGAAGGAAGGAAGGAAGAAAGGAAGGAAGGAAGGAAGGAAGGAAGGAGGACTAGACATGGGAAGCACAGGGAGGAGGTAGGATATGAGATGGTACGTTACAGGGATGTAATAGATGAGTTGAAAAACAATGTGTATGAATTGCTGAATGGAAAACTATAATTTTCTCTGTAAAAATTAATATAATTAATAATTTAAAGGTTTATTTTTTAAAGTATTTTTTTAATATAAACTACAGAGACTTTGGATGCCTCATACATTATTGGATAGAAATGAAAAATGGTACAGTCACTCTAAAAGGCAGCTTTGAAATTTCTTACGAGCTAAATTTGCAACTACAATACAGCCTAACAATTGTACTGCTGGGCGTTCATCACAGAGAAATGAAATGTATGTTCACATAAAAAATCATACATCAATGTTCTCAGCAGCTTTATTCATAATAGCAATAAACTGGAAGAAACTCACATCATCTTTAGCTACTAAAAGGTTAAACAAGCTGTGCAATACTTACTATGCAAATACAAGGAACAAACTATTGATACTCACAGTACCCTGGAAAAATCTCTGGAGAATTATGCTAGAGGGAAAAAATTGCAAAAGATCACATAGCATTGGATTACAATTATAACACATCTTTAACAGTTTTATTGACAAGTATGTCACATATCATATAATTCAATAGCTCAATTACACCAAGAAAAGTTGTACAATCATCACCACTAACAGTTTTTGAACATTTTCTTCATTCTTGTAGTCATCATTAGCTCCCCATTTCCCCCAACCTCCCCTGCCATACTCATAAGCAACCATTAATCCAGTCATTGTCTCTATCCTGGATTTTATATACAAAAAAAACATTTAAGAAAACAAAACTTACAACAATAATGAAGAAAATCTCAATCAGAAAATATTAAAAACTAGAGCGAATTTAAAATGGATATGGGAGATCAAATGATAAGGTGCTCAATTTGAAGCTAACTTCATCTTCAGTAATCCCCTTTCTAATGCTTTTTCATGAAGTATGTCTCAGTTTTGAAGTGACAAACGCTTTGGAACTGGAGATCAATGTAGTGGTTGGCAGGTATTGAGTAAGGCAATGGGGGGTCGGGGGGCACTAGTGGTTGTGACTATAAAAGGAAAAAAAAGGGGGGGGGATTCAAGTAGTGATGGAACGTATGTTTACAGTATGTTTACTGTGCCAATGTGAATCAACTGGTTTTGATAGTGCCATTGAATTTTGGAAGGTGGTACCATTGAACAAAACTGAGTAAAGGTAGAAGGTATCATTCTATATTATCTGTTATAATTGTACATTGTTTCTGATGTTGTGGTTGGGTGCCGTCTAGTTAGTTCTCACTCTTAGTGACCTGATGTACAACAGAATGAAATACTGCTCAGTCCTGTGCCCATCTGACAGGTGTTCTTACGTTTGAACCCACTGTAGCCATGGGATCAGTCTACCTTGTCAAGGGCCTTCCTCTTGGTCACCGCCCCTCTACTTTATCAAGCATGATGTACTTCTCCAGGGACTGGTCTCTCCTGACAACATGGCCAATAAAGGCTCAACACCCTTGCTTCCTAAGGAGCATCCGGTTGTGCGTCTTCCAAGGCAGATTTGTTTGCTCTTTTATGTGAATCTACAGTTGTTTCAAGATAAAATTTTTAATTAAAAAATT
>NW_022103914.1:9759038-9763808 GCF_000313985.2 Echinops telfairi
ACCCCACCCCCGCCTTTGGTGAGGACTCAAATTTTGAAGTTAAATTGAACTGTTTTAAGCTGTATATGAGGAAACATTTCTTTCACTGAAGGTAGCCCAACAATGAAATAGGAAACCTTATGTAGATGGCACTCTCTGACACTCAGAATGCTTGAAAGAGAATCGATAACAATATGATTCCTCTAAGGATGAGAGATCTTCCAAAGTCCCTTTAAACATTAGTAGTCACTAATGACCCAGGTTAGTGACAGCTCCTTGTAAAGAAAATCAAAATCCTCACATCTGGACCAATAGGTAACATCATGATAGAGAAAAGATTGAAGTTGTTGAGGATTTTATTTTGTTTGGATTCATAATCAATGCTCTTGGAAGCAGCAGTCAAGAGAGTAAGTGACTAATTGCAGTGGGTAAATCTACTGCACAAGACCTCTTTAAAGTGTTGAAAAGCAAGGATGTTACTTTGAGGCCTATGGTGTTCCTGAGCCAAGCTATATTATTTTCCACTGTGTAATTTGTGTTTCAAATTTGTGTAAAAGTTGAACAATGAATAAGGAAGACCAAAGCAGAATCGATGCATTTGCATTGTGGTGCTGGTGAAGAAGATTGAGGTACCATGGACCGCCAAAGAGCAAACCAATCTGGCTTGGAGGAAGTAGAGCCAGAGTGCTCCTTAAAGGCAAGATTGGCTGTGAGGTAAAAGGTCTTGCTCCTTGTGCAAAGGGGACAGGACCACTACCTTCCATGGCTCATGGCTGGTGGGAGAATGCTGATGGCTCAGGCATGGGAGCTTCCGGCCTGCCTTTCCACCTGAGATAAAATGGATACTTTTCCTCCTGTTCCCTGGCAAAAGCTGCAGAAAGCAGTCCTCTGCATACTTATCAGTTACTTCACGTGCCCAGTCTCATCCTCCCCTCTTGGTTGAAGTGGTAATATTCCTTTGTATACTCCCAAAGAATTGTAAGATCTCCCTTTATGTAATCCTATCACGGTGCAGGTTATGTGCAGGGAATGTAGTCAAGCCTGCCTCTAATAAAGTTCGAGACCCTGAAGTGTCTATACTGCAGGGTCCCCTGCGCCTCAACTTTTGGCTATCCCTTTTGTATATAAGTTTTACCCTTGCAGATAATACCCCTCGAATCCATCGGATTTGTAAGATAAGAGCCGGTCTCTACTTTATGTTACAAATGGCGAGAGTTCACCTCACATTCTTTGGACATGTTGTTAGGAGAACCAAATCCGTGGAGAAGGACTTCATGCTTTGAAAAGTGGAGGGCGGTGAAAAAGACGCAGGCCTTCGAACAGATGGACGGACACAACCAATGATTGCAACAACGGGCTCAAACAGAAGAGCAATTGTGAGGATAGCACCAGGCTGGGCAGTGAATTTTGTTCTGTTGTACAGTGTCATTATGAGTCGGAACCCACTCAACGGCACCTGCCATATCACTGTGCCAAGTGTAGATCTCATTTCAACACCAAAACACAGAGTTAGTTTTCCCTCATATGAGGCCCAGAGTTGTTTAAGCAGGCACCCAAAGTCACACAGCTAAAAGGGTTTCACCCATCCCTGAGGTCCACCACCTGAATCAGATTAACCATCTTCCACAGTCAGGCTCCTCAATGCTGCTCCATTCACACTGAGGTTCCATCTCCATGGACATTTCCATAGCCCTCTCACTAGCTATTGTCTGCTCCCATAATGATTTATAGTCTCCAAAAAACATGAGTCCAAAGAGACGCATTACAGTGATCATAGCAACTTTCGTTGTTGTACTCACATGCTGTCAGACTGGTTAACAAATGTGAGCTAATTATTACGATCACCATTTTAAAAACAAGAAAATTAATACTCAGACAAGTTAAGAGTCAGACCTAAATTCACACAGGGAGTGGAATTCAATTCCAGTTATGTCCACTGACTCCACGCTCTTCCTGAATACATTGACACCGTTAACCTAAAGAATTGCTCCTCAGCATTTCATCTTTTCTCTCTTCTAATCTACCCATCAGATGAGGGCACTGCAGGGCTTTGAACTGGTTCTGTCTGGTTTGACCCCCTCCTGATCATTTACATTTCTACTTTCAAACCAAAAATCAAACTCAATGCCATAAAATCGAATCCAACTGTGTTAGTCTGGGTACTTTAGAGAAACAAATCCACAGAAACTCATGTATAAGAGAGAGTTTTATATAAAGTTTAAGTGCACATCAAGAAAACATCCAAACCCAGTGCTGCCCAAGTCCACAAGTCCAACATTAACCCATATGTCCAACACCAATCCACAACGTCATCCTCCATCTCACAAAACAGATGCAATGATGCTGACTGCCGGAGGAAAGCTGAGGCAGTGAACATGTAAACATTTCAGCGCCGGCAGGGGTCTCCACATGGCTGCTCCAGCACCCAAGGCTGCATCAGGGTAGGTCTATGTGGCTTCTCCTCAGGGATGTCTTGCAGGAAGTGAGCCTTGCCCGTTGAAGCAGGGAACTGGCTAAGGCAGCTGCACCCTGGTCTGGCCATCAGAAAGCAAGAGACCCGAGAACTCAAAAGGCGAGGCTCACTGAGCCATTTATCCCTCCGCCTTTCAATTAACCCCACATGTGTTTATCAGCCAGGTTGGCACAATAAACTAACTACCTCACCAACTCATAGCAACCCCAGAAGGATGGGGTAGAACTACTCCCTGTGGGATTTAGAGACTGTAACTCTCAACAGGAGTAGAAAGCCTTGTATTTCTCCCTTGGAATGGCTGGTGGATTCAAACTGCTGAACTTATAGTTCGCCGGCGAATGCCTAACTCACTATGCCATCAAGGCTCCTATTTCCACCTCAGATATACTGAATTATAATATACATTTTTTAAAGACCGCACAGGTGATTCTTATGAGATTCCTATAGCTCTGAGATCTCATTAAAATGTAACTTCTGATTCTGTATATCTGGGATAGAAATGAGACTACTTTGCAGGGGATGGAACTGGAAGTAGCCGTTCAAAGCCCAGGGAATTTGTGAAAGTACACAGAACATGCATTCCATATAGTAACACAAGGACTTTTTCACCACTCATATGGTACACCCGGGAGTATTGGGAAATGGAGCTGAGCTGTGGAACTCTTGGTTATTTATCCTCTCTGGAAGCATCGTACACCATAGATGAATGATTGTAACCTGTCTGAATAATTTGACTTACATGCACCTGCCCATTTCATTTGGGGACAAGTCTGTAATTTAGTGGTTCATGGGTACAGAGCAGCATAGGACCAACTAAAAATAGATTTATAAAGTCCTCAATCTGTATATGTCACATGTGAGATTAAAAATGTTTCATTTTAACAGGTCATCTGCATAGAATTTTTTCACTCCTTTATAATACACAAGGGCACAATGGTAAGTAAATTCCTCTTTCAACTACCAACACAAGCTGCCTTGTTTATAGCTCGATGTTGGTCCTTGGAGACACATCAAGTGGAATTACTGCTCCCTGCAGATAGGGACTGGCTGTTTAACAGAGGTTCACATCCATGAGGCCACCCGAGTTTGAATAATACTAAAAGCACCTTTTCATCAACTCCCCAAGAGGAGACCCAGTCACAGGCCACCCTAAGTTCAATCGTTTTTTCAGTTCAATTTTGTCACTTTCTCATCCCAGCAATATTGTACACCCATAGCCTTGCTACATGCCCATGTCTCCAGGAAGTTTTGCATTCCCAAACGAATTCATAGCCGTGTTAGGGCTTCGGGAATCTTAGTTTGGCGTTCTTACTCTACAGCCAAGGAGTCTACTGGCAGGCAAAAGCAAGCACCCTCAGCCACAGCAACGGCATTCTCCCCTTGGAATCCTCCCCATCCTGGCTCCTCCATCATTCTGGCCTCCGGGTATATTTCTACTTTCTAGCCATCACCTAGAGTTTTTGTTTTGTTCCAGCCAACAGTGAAGTTCTACTTGGCATGCCCTATCATTTCCAAATGCCCTGAAATGACCCACTCTTAAATATCCATGTCACCCCTGGGTCTTCCATCAGTCAGACATAAGTGGCATCTTCTGTGTTTCCAAGGTGTTTTCTACCTGTTGACACCTGGTAGTTACTGGAATCCCGGGGTTGAGGGGAGCGTTTCTCTTCTGCTAGGAAGGCTGCTTCTTGTTTCTCTCTCTATCACCAGTTTCTACCATAGAGCTTGGCACAAATAACTGCCAAACCAAAACCAAACCAAACTCACTGCCATTTAGGGGATTCTGCCTGCCAAGCAAATGGGTAATGGAGAAGCCCAGAGGTAGGAAGGACTTAGCTGGGGTTTCTTCCAGCGCATGAACCCAGAATGCCTAAGTAAAACCCCCGTCCATATTTCTAAGATCTGAACTGTTATCTTAATGACATGTTTCTTTCTATGATGGCCATACAGTTTAAAAGAATACTAATTGGGTATCTGGTACCCATTCTGCCATTCGTCAGTTGGATGACTTGGGGAAGTGAGGCTTTTTCCCTGAGGACCTACAATCTCCCCTTTATTTCTAGGAGGTAGGCGGGGTACATTAGTTTAAGCTCCATGGCAATAGGTTTGGTTAGGTGTTTGGTTCAAATTTAAACCCGTTACATCCGGGCCCTTGAAATCCTCCCGACCTCCCTCCTGCCAGCACGTCTCCCTCTCAGGCCGGAGTCGCCTTTCCCCGGGGCCAGCGCCCGCGGGTGTGCGGAAGGTCCTCCTGACTCACGGCGGGGCCCCTCCTGCGAGCTGTCACCGAACGGCTCCGCCTGCGAAGGGCGGCGGCC
>NW_022103914.1:9764627-9766206 GCF_000313985.2 Echinops telfairi
CACCACTGCCTCCGCTGTCACCACCCTGCCCTCTGTAAGTTCTGAGCCTGATCTAGCACTCAAGGGCCTTGAAAGACACACAAGGACCCCCCTCCTGTCCTAGTCACACACACTCCACCCTCTTCATCCAACTTCAGATTGGGGTGAAAGAAGAAAGAGGTGTACGTCTTCTCTCCGACCTTCAGGTCTTAGATTCTCCCAGTGGGAAACTTACGTGGCTCCGAATTGGTGCCTGCTGCTCCTGTCCTGCTCCAGAGAAATATTCTGACTAGACAGATCCGCCAGTTCAGAGTAACGTGGATACACGTGGCAGAGCAAGGCCAAGCTGTCTTTTAGGCCACCAGGAATACAGCCGTGCGCATTTAAAAATACCGTAAGGCCTCGGCAGAGATACTACCGGTGTCTTTTTCTCTCCGCTCTGCAGGGAGGCTGGAAATGGTCAGGAGCCAAGTGTTTATCTGATAAGCAAAGCGTGGACGAGTTTGTTAGGAGCACTTTCTAGAGCACTACACAGGCCCTTCCTTCAAACGTAGCCGAGATTTGTAATGACATCTCGTCTCAAATGGAAGAAAGCATCCTACTGACTCAAAGGCTAAATTTTATGTGGGTAAGAGCTAGCTAAAGAAATGTGAAATTGTTCACTACAGAGAAGGAAACCAGCACAAGTAAACCCACCCTTACCTTGTTTGCTGGAGAATCCAGCCCTGGAACCAGAGAAACCACAGTCCGTGAGGATTTCAGTTCACTGATTTCACCTGCTCCTCATTCGGAATCCCTCATAAAACATAACCGAGTGGCTACGCGATGTAAATGGCGTCCTCGCCAGTCATCCTAAATGTCATCGCAAAATATGAAATATTCTCCGAACTCTTCACGCAGCAACAGGAGAAAACAGCGGGCTTTCCCAAGGTGGTAAAAGATTGAATCCAGGGTTCACTTGAAAGTCACACCACCAGTTTCTTCTGGCCCTATGTTTTCAGATCCTCACAATTTTGAGCCTCTGGAATTTCAAGCCATTGTTTTCTTTGTAGCTGAGATTTGGTAGCCTGGAGCGGGCTGTATGTTCGAGTCTTCTACGGACTACTTTCTCCTCTATTGGCCCGCCAGTCAGACCTTAGGGAGGGAGGCTCGTGGGAAACCTGAACAGAGGGAGTCCGCGTGCGTACAGTCAACCCCTAATGTCTTTTCCGGACTCGCTCGCAGCAGGGAAGACACTGCCTTGGGCCACAGCATCAATCTGCCAAGGACCCACATTTTATAGATTTAAAAAGGAAAATAAATTCCCATGTGACATTCTGAGTGTCTGACCTACAAAAGTTGCACAGAAATCTGGTCTTGGTGATTTAGCACAGCAGAACAAAGACGGGAAATCCAGTAGGCAAGAACTGTCCTTGGCTCCTGTTCTCACCTCCCAGCCCACCCCTCGGCTTGTCTTCTCCTCTCCTTCTGAGGGATTCAGGCTTCCGGCCAGTTTTCTTCATCGGTCTCCCCAGCGGATCGAATCACATAAGCAATTTATTCCACGTGATCATATGAAAATGCTTTCATTTAGTGAAACAATCATTTCATTGGAGAGAGA
>NW_022103914.1:9766306-9771490 GCF_000313985.2 Echinops telfairi
CCCCAGCGGATCGAATCACATAAGCAATTTATTCCACGTGATCATATGAAAATGCTTTCATTTAGTGAAACAATCATTTCATTGGAGAGAGAAGTCATAAAAATGGCCTTGTTTTTTGTTGTTGTTTTTTTTAACATTTATTGTCTTTTATTAACTATACAAAGGCTTTCAACTATGTGCACCAGAGCAAAGTATGGATCGCAAAATGAAGAATAGGAATTCCAGAACACTTAATTGTGTTCATGCAGTACCTGTACATAAACCAAGAGGCAGCACAACGAAGTGTGTATCAATGCTGAATTCTTTAACCATCCTTATTTAATCTGTATACTGAACAAACAAATAAACAACTGGACTATCTTATTAGGATTAGAAGAAAGCTTATGTATCATCAGTAATATGCAGATGTCACAACCTTGCTTGTACAGAGGACATGAAGTACTTGGTGATGAAAACCAAGAACTGCAGCCTTCAATGTAGATTACAACTCAATATAAAGAAAATAAAAATCATCACAACTGGATCAATAGACAACATCATGATGAATGCAGAAAAAAAATTGAAGTTATCGACAAATCCATTTTGCTTGGATCCATAATCAATGCTCACGGAAGCAGCAGTCAATAAATCAAAGGGCACGGCATGAGACAAGCCTGCTATACAAGAACTCTTTACAATGTTGAAGAGTAAGATGTCATTTTGAATACTATGGTGCTACTGACCCTGACTGCGGTCCTTTCTATTACTTTATATGCATATGGGAATTAGACAATGAATAAGGAAGACTTTATGCACTTGAATTCCGGTGTTGGCAAAAAGTACTGGAGGTAACATGGACTAGCAGAGAACAAACAAACCCATGATGGAAGAAGTAAAGCCAGATATCTCTTTGGCAGCCAGCATCACCATGATGGCCTTGGTTTTAAGAAGCGAAGGGTGGAGAACACCAGGGCATGCCGGGTGAAAACTCTTTGGGGGGGCTTCTGGAGCTCACGCCCTACCAAGCCTCTAATCCGCCCTGTGCTCAACTGGGGTACACCAGATAAGACATTTTGTTGGTGTGGTGATTTGATTACTCAGATATTCTCCCTGGCTTGTCTTTCACCAGAAAGGACAAGAAAAGTCCAAGCCTGACTTCCTCAGTTTCCCTTACAGCATAGGTGACCCTTGAGCCAGTTCTAGTCAGTAAATATTAAAGGAAAGTCTGTAGGAAGAGTCTGCAAAAGGCATTTGTCTCTCTACTAAGAAAAAAATACAGCAAGAGAAGAGCTTTGTCTCCATGGTTTCCTACTGGGAAGGTGATTGTGTAAGGGCGTGATGGTAGATGCTACTACAGCCACCTTGCAGCAAGATGGAGAAGGCCAAGGTTATGGCTGGGACTCGCTATCATTCGCGTGCTCCAAGCATGACACCAGTGCTGGAGATTCTTCTGTACAAAATAATCAGGGTTCCTGCTTATAGGGGACTAACAATTCTTAGACGCAAGGCAGTAAATATACAAGGACAGGGAGAGTTAGGAGCTGTAAGTATTTTTATTTTTTATGAGAAGGGTAGAGAGGATAGGTGATAAAATAAGGCCAGTTTCTACTCCTGCAAAAAGTTACAATCTTGGAAACTCCTGGGGGAAGATCTGCCCTGCCCTACAGAGTCACTATGAGTTGACATCGGCTCAATGGCAATGAGTTTTGTGGTGGTGGTGGTGCTGGTTTAATAGGGTGACTTTTGAGAAACCTAAAGGAAATGAGGGAGCAAGACCTGGGGATTTGGGGGGGGGGCGGGAGTGGGCTTCAGAAAGAGTCAATCGTACATGCAAAGGCCATGAAAACACACCCTCTTTGGAGTGTTGAAGGAGCCCTGGGAAGAGCCGAGACTAGAGCTAGGTGAGGAAGAGGGGAAGCGATAGGAGGCAAGATGAGATCACGTGGGTTTATACAATCTTTAGAGGTCTTGGAAGCTACAGTAAGGAGTTAGAGTTTTTTCTGGATAAGATAAAAAAATCATGGATGTACCTGAGCATGGGAACAGCATGGTATTTGATTTTTCTGGCTGTAGGATATAGAACATGTTAGAGGGATTAAGGGAGGCAACATGGAGACACGTTAGAAGAACTCTAGAAAGAACTCAGGCAACAAAGGTGTCGATGGTGGTGGTGGTAGGTGTGTTCGGTTGAGCCTGACTCATATTAACACTAATACAACAAAGCAAAGCAGTGCCCGGACTTACGCCACTGTGGCAGTTATGTAATTTTAGGTCAGCTTGAAGATACTTAAGAGTGTAGAGGTGGCATCCAATCTATCCAATCAGGTCACAGCCTGAGGGTGCCTCCTTGCAGGCACGGCCTTCTCATAAGGAGGGCTGACAGAAGCTCCCTCCCATTCTGCCTTGATTCTCCTGCTGGCTGGCCACCCTGACAGCTGCTGGAGCCCTGCCATGTTTCCACCGACCTTCGACACACACGCCCGTGCACCCACCGTGTGATAGTCTGCATTATTGCATGTGACTGCATGACTCTGAAGAGGGACACAGGGACTCATAGTAGACTTAGGGACTTGAGTTGGACTGGGTTGGGATGTTTTCTTGATATATGATTACTCCGTGATCTAAAGCTCTTTCTTTCTTATATATGAATGTCTCAGATTTGTTTCTGCACTCAGCCCAGCTTAGTGCAGCCATCCTCACAATTGTTCAATGTGAGCCCGTTGTCACAGTTAATGGGTCAGGAAACCTCACTGAGGGTCTCTCTCTTTCACTGTCTACTGTAACAAGCATGGTGTCCTTTTCCCACCACTGCTCTCTCTCATTTCATGCTTATTAAATTCTAGAATATTATTTGAGAGAGAAGCCAGAAATTGGCATGGGAAGGGAAAAAATCAGGATAATAATACACATCAAGATTGATGTAAGTACTACATGCATGAATATGCTTTTTAAACCATAGAGCACTGTGTGGAAAATGCCTTTGTAAATAATATTACTTATTTCATTGGTTTTTAGTTGTATAAAGCTTTGGAAATGTAGATTATCTTTTTCTCTAATCTTATACCTTTTGCTCATCTTGAAGCTGTTGCACATTCCAAGAGCATATTTAAATTCCCAGGAATAAGCAGTTGGCTAACAACTCATGGCATTTGTTCCCAACAAAGAAATATTTGGATATACACATACGGAAAATCTAGCCTTTTTTAACTGCAGCTACAAATGGGGAAGAGAAGGAAATCCGGATGGCTTTCCTATGAAAACTTTGATTTTAGGACATTGTATTCAAAGAGATAGGAGGACACATACATATACCAACACTTGCTCCCCTCAGTAATGTCTGCGAGCTCTGCATTTCGCAGTAATTACGGTTAAGTGGGGAATGCCAACCTCATCCACACTGGTGCAGAGGCACTCCCAGCAATCTGTCAGCTTTCCCCAGCACAGGAACCCACTGATCGCTGCCTCAGCCCTTCAATAAATACGGGAGGCCGGGTACCTCTGCGCTTTGAGAACTTCACAGGTTTCCATGGATACGTGAATTTTCATGCTGAAGCACATTTACTACTGCTTTTCTTGCCACCTAGAGTCCTGTAAACACGTGTGCTTAAAATTTTATGCAGGAATTCAGTATTTTACAGGGGACAAGTAATAGTTACCTTTTTCCAAATGCATTGCATAATTTTTCCTTAGGGCAAAGGCCCTAGGACCATTTATATCTATGCCCTCTTTTTAGCAGTGTGCTTTTATTCATTAGACTAATCAAAGGCAAGGAAGGTTTAGCGATACTATCAGTATTGCTTTTACGTGACTATGCAAATGTTTCAATTAATAAGCAAGACAATTTGCTCAGAATTAAAAATAGTAAGGCACAGATAAGGAAAGCAAGAGCAGGCATATTATGTATCTGTTTAGCCATTTCCCTTCCCAAATATGATAAAATTTAAGCATTTTCTTCAAGTTTACCCTTGTATTATATCTGTCTACCCATCATCTTTTGTGTGTGTTCTTTTTATGCATATTAAGATATTTTATATACCTATAAAGTAGTTATAAAATAACTATTGGTGCTAGGTAGTTCTTAGCTGAAAGCGGAGACTAGCAGAAAGATGTTTACCTGTGTTTTATTGACTGTGCAAAGGCATTTGACTGCGTGGATCATAACAATTATTGGTAACATTGTGAAGGATGGGAATCCACATATATTAAATCGTGCTTATGCAGAACCTGTACGTAGACCAAGAAGCAACCATTCAAACAGAACAAGAGCTTTAAAAGTCAAGAGATGTATGTATCATAGTTGTATCCTTTAACCGCTTACTCACCTTGAACCCTGAGCAAGCAATTTGAGGAACTGGACCAGATGAACAACGCATAATCAGGAATCAAGGAGGGCTCACTTACTGGCGAAAATCTTCAGGATGGAGTGCACTTCAACATAAACAAAACTCTTTGCAAGGAGATCCAAAAGCCACATCTAGACCCATAAGCACCAGCATGGTAAATGGAGACAAGATTGAAGTTGTCATGGATTTCATTTTGCTTTGATCTATAATCAATGTCCATGGAAAAAAGCAGTCAAGAAACCAAACAGTATATTGAATTGGCAAGATCTGCTTCAACATATCTCTGTAAAGCGTTTTAAAAAGCAAAGTCATCACTTTGAAGACAAAGGTGTGCCTGACCCAAACCATGCTATTTTCAATTGCCACATATGCATGAGAAAGCTGGACAATGAATAAGGAAGACCAAAAAATAACTTACATCTTTGAATTATAATATTGTTGAGGAATACTGAAAGTACTAACTGAAATAACAAATCCTGGAAGTACAACCAGAATGTTCCTCAGAAAGAAGGGTATTGAGATTTTGCCCCACATTCTTTGGACATGTTATCAGGAGAACCAGTCCCGAGAGAAGGACATTGCTTTAAGCTGTATTTTCAAGAGAAACTATATGATCAAAAAGAAATTTACATCAAGGAAGCAGCCCAGCCCCGTCCAATTCAAGTCCATGGGTTAGATGCTACTAGGAGGCCTTCCAAGCTCAGTTCCCAGGGTCAGTGGACCACACAGACCTCTGGCCCTAGACATGAGACACAGACCCAGTCAAACCCAAGGACAGGGCAAGACAGTGAGACCTTCTTTGAAGCATCTCTTATAAAAAGGTCACAAGCTCCAGGAGCTGCCATTTGGCTGTGACCGGGTC
>NW_022103914.1:9772077-9773641 GCF_000313985.2 Echinops telfairi
TCCCCCAGAGAGGAGGTTATATGTAGCTCCCTGTGATAATTCCCCCTTTCTACACCCCACTTCCCTCCTGGTATCGCCACTGTCACCCCTGGCCCTGAGTGGTTCATCTGTCCTAGATTCCCTGCGTTTCAGAGTAGAACCATGGTCTCCAGTGTTATTATGGCTGATCTGGGGGGAAATAGATCACTGGGCCTTTCTTCGGAGGTAATTCTTAATGGATTTGAGCTTCCAACCTCGTGGTTAGCATTCAAGCACACTAACCATTCGTGCACCCAGGCAGTTTTACATGCATAAAAGACTTCTTACACCTCAGTGAAGATGACAGTGTAATCCATGACTGTTCTCATTTCATACATAAACTAAGACTCCAAGGTTAAAGAATGTCCACAGTGTCACATGGCTAGAACATGGTAGCACTGAAATTAGAAACCAGGACCCCTGGCAAGATGTTCAAGGCTTTTCCACGATCTTTTTTCCTGGGCAGAATGCAGGCAGCCTCTTCAATAGAAGGCATACCTATTTCTTCTTTTGCTTGCCACTTGCGGATAGGATTTTGTGACTCTAACCCGGACTCTATGTATCTATTCTCCATCGGTACCCGTGACTATCCCAGAGCCCACATAATAAGTTTAGTCATTTCGAATCAACAGATCCTCTGGGAAGCCACAATCACGGAGACATCACCTGGCCTGGCTGGGCACTGTGTGAAGATCTATAAGCAAACAGGTTCCTAGGTCTATTTGTATTAACCAAGAACCCACAGGGCAGATTGAGTGAGAAGACTGAGCCACTTGTACAAAAATCCAATCTGAGTAGACACAATGCCTGGATATTCAAGCACAGAAAAAAGCTTTTACTTCAACAGCATGGATTCGTGGGCTGGGTATGGAAGACCCTTTCTTACCAGTACTCTGCTCCTGGAGCCAACATCCTCAGAATCAGCTCAGTGAATACCTCATGTAAGGCCATCCGTAAGACCCTCTTTAACCTGCGTTTCCGTGCTCGGTTTTATCTGCCTTGGATTAGCACAGTTTGTGTGAGTGTCTGTTTAACCTAAATGGAAGACTTTGCTTTCTCTATCTAATATAAAGTCCAGTCTGGGTACCAGACAAGCTCTCCACTGAGAAGGCTCTTGGCCTCAGTTCAATCCCAGGGGACACTGACCAAGGAGCCCCTCCACGCCTCAGACTTTGAGCAATCAGGGAGACCTGAGAAGACATGGGCTTCTTTGGGGGATCAGATGAGACAAAGCACTTTGTCTTTTGTAATATGTACACACAAACCACATAGAGCCATTCTGGTACAAAAATAGCCCTGGTAATGCAACGGTTATGTGCTTAGCTGACAGCCCAGGGGTCAGCAGTTTGAACCAACCAGGGCTGGGAGGTAAGAGAAACACAAGGCTGCTTCCAGGAAGATCTGTAGCCTCAGAAACTCTGTGGAGCAATCTTACTCTGTCCTCTCAGGTCGCTCTGAGGTTTGTTTTGTTTTTGAGTGCTCTGCCCAATATCATTCCATGTCAATCCAGTTCAGTCTCTAGGCACGACAAAGCAAATCCTAACTC
>NW_022103914.1:9775382-9776398 GCF_000313985.2 Echinops telfairi
CCACTCACACCACTGGTCCTGGAGGGATCATCTGCCCTGGATTCCCTGTATTTCCAGTTCCTATCTGTACCAGTGTACATCCTCTGGTCTAGCCAGACTTGCAAGGTAGAATTGGGATCATGACAGTGGGGGCGAGGGGGAGGAGGAAGCATTTAGGAACTAGAGGAAAGTTGTATTTTTCATCATTGCTACATTGCACCCTGACTGGCTTGTCTCCTCCCCAAGACCCTTCTGTAAGGGGGACTGTAATCTTTACAAAAACAGATGGCCACACAGTGTTGGGTTTCCCAATTGACTAAGCAAACACAGCTGACTTGTGTGACAACTCAGCACAAGTAAGCTTATGCTTGCCTTGCTTATTGGGCGATCCTCCTCTGCCTGGCTCCCTCGTCACCCCCTCCCCCCACAAAAACCAAAACTCTGCCGTGGAGTTGATTCTGACTCATAGCGACCCTATGGGGTCTCCGAGGCTCTAAATGGTGAAGGGAGAAGATAGCCTCCTCTCTCTCCTACAGAACAGGTGGCGGGTTCGAGCTCTCAACCTTGTTAGCAATCCAACACCTACCAACAGGCTTTCTACTCCCATAAAGACTAATCGTCTCAGAAACCCACAAGGCCAGTTCAACCATGTCCTGTAGGGTCTCTGTGAGATCAGGTACAATGTCTCTTAAAATTGAGTTCCCACCCCCAAACAAGCACACAAGCACACTCACTGACACTGAGTCCATACGGACTCAAAGTGACAAGAACTCTCTATATAGCTGTGTGTTCTTCCGGTTACCTAAAAAAATTAAGTAACCAATCATTAAAGGTGAATATATTGCCCTTGAGATAACTTAATTCTCAACCATGATGCTCGCTTGTGCAGGCTGTGCCCTGAGCAATAGAACTTTGTCTGGTTTTGTATCCCAGCTCTGCCCCAAGGTGCAGTGTGATTGTGGCCGATGATCTTAACCTCTTCCTTCCCTGTATTTTCTCTTTTCCTGTGCTGGCCTACGTCTTTAGGTTAATATGAA
>NW_022103914.1:9776886-9778883 GCF_000313985.2 Echinops telfairi
AACCCAAATTTAATCAATCCAGCCCAAGAAAATAAATCGGGGAAACCAAGTTTTTAGTTCATGACCTTTTTGTCTTTGCCTAAATTGTCTGATTGATTCTGTTAGAACTAGGGAACCAGGTGCCCAGGCATCTCTAGGCTGCTTGGGACCAACTCCCTCCCTTTTAGTTTTAGAAGATTACTGATCTTTACTCTTCCTCTGATCTTTACTTTTCCTAGGGCTGCCTGGAGCTCAGCTTCTTAATGTTAAACTTTGAATAGTGATTCTCTGTGGCTTATTGCTATAGAAAATGTCAAAAATCCTGGGGCTAGTGATTCTCAGTATCTGTCTTATCCAGCTAATGCTGTCAGCCTACAGGCCAGTACCTGGGATTTTGCATGTAAAGTACAGCAGGGGTTACCAGAAACAGATTGCCCTGCATTGGGCTCAGTGGCAAAGGCACTGGGAGGGACTTCACAACACATGCTCCTGTACTCTTTGGCTCTATGTTGAAGCCCAAAAGAGGTTGCCTCATTAAAAACAACAACAAAAGCCCTATTGGCTTCCCTGGAGAATTCTATCAAACACTCAGGGAAACGTTGACACCAATTTTGCTGCAACTATTCCAGAACATAGAAAAAGGAATTCTCCCCAATCCATCCCATGAACCCAGCATAACCCTGATACCAAAGCCAGGCAATTAACACATGGAAATGATAAACCACTGTTCCTCATAAATATAGACACAGTTTTTTTAATCCCCAAATGGTTGACAAAATTCTAGCCAGCAGAACTGAGCAGCACATCAAAACAATTAAATACATCATGATCGGTGAGATTCATACCAGGGATGCAAGAGTGATTCAACATTAGAAATTCAATCAAGGTAATTCACCTCATAAATAAACCAAAAGAAAATAATTATATTATCATCTGAAGTGGTGGGAAAAATGCATTTGATAAATTCAACACCCATTCCTGATTTTAAAAAAATTCCAAGGACAATACGGATAGAAGGAAGACACAATGAAAACAAGAGCATATTTGAGGGTGCCCAATAAGTGGTGGTCCAGAACTACCATCTACTTACTATTTTAATGCTCCCCTGGCTTCATTTTGACAGCTATTAATCTGTTAGGCATGACTCTGTTTTTGTAAATGAATTTTACTGGAAGATTTTCCCTATCACCAACTCCCATTGTTTGTCTAAATAATATCCAGTCACTTAAAAGTTCAATTTTTACAAGTCAACAATTCACATATTGCAGTTTATATCTGGCCTATACTCATGTAGTTTCCTTTTCTCAACAGTGTTTTACATTCTATAACACTGGATAAACGAATAACACTATCAACATGTAGTGGTTATGCATTGGGCTACTAACTTCAGGGTCACCAGTTTGAAACCACAGCCAGCCCCCCAGAGAAAGGATGAGGCGTTCTACTCCTGGGAAGATTTTCAGGCTCAGAGACTCCCAGGGGCAGTTCTACCCTGCACTGTAGGGTTGCCATGAGTCAGCATTGACCTGATGGCAGTGGGAATGATACCCTAGGGAGATGATTGATAATGTTCTCTAGCATAAAATGATACTTATGCGTTTAGGGTGAGCCAGAGTCATATATATACACCATAGATGCATGAATGGTCTTATGCATTTAGGGTGAGTCAGAGTGATATATATATACCATAGATGCATGAATGGTCTTTGGGGTTACACTTAATCCTACCCCCAATCTGTGTGAAGAAACTAGATGGTGCTTGGTTATCAGAAAGACTAGCGTTTGAGGTCTTAAAGGCTTGTTTTCAAGGAAGCAGTCACCGAAATGAGGTGTCAACAAGTTCACATGGAAGAAACAGACCAGCCTGTATGATATAACGATTTTAAATAAGAAAATTCAAATATAAAGGAGGGGATGCTATCAGAGCTTAAATTGTGAACACTTGGCTATGGATGACAGTGGAAACCCAGAATCTATTTGCAGGTCCACACATGGATTAAGGCTCTGGTGAATTCTCT